>NC_041347.1:21142707-21405207 GCF_004354835.1 Perca flavescens | reverse complement strand
AAAATAGACACATAGTCACTAAATACCAAGCCCTGACTGTACAACACCCGCTCCTGTGATTTAAATGATGTGAACTAGATGAGCAGAGGTTGTTTCAATGGTTTATCACCTCAAATGGTGAAACTAGAAGGATTTTTTTAAATTCTAAAGTAGGTAAATTAAACAAACATACAATCACTTCTTGGTCATCGTTCTGGCGTCACATACATGTACGTATACGTATGACCAATTTGTTTTTCCAACTACAGGCAAATGTAAAATGGAGAAATGGGGAAATGACCTAATCCTCATGCTGAGATCTGTCGTCTCCAGGATCCCATGGGAAATTAGACTTTTGCCACCGCTGAAACATGGCTGTGGTCTGATTGTCCCTGGTGCATATCTGTTGTATTATTGATCCCTGAGAACAAAATGAGCAAACAAAAAAGTTGAATTACATGTTTTAGGTTACCATCCAGGGTCCATATTCTATAAGCAATTATATAGGCACCCACATCGATAACCAACCCTAGTTCTTTATTTATTATATTTGTGTAAAATGTAAGTATATCAAGTCTAAACATACTGGAATCTGCCTGGAAATCCACCTGTAAAACAACCATGTCTAAGTTTCTAATTGTAGAACTAACAGTACCCTCCTCTCCAGGGTGGCAACTGTCAAATTCTCGGAGAAAATACCAAAGACATGACAACATCAATGTGTCCTGACATCAAAAAGGTAGCTACTGGCATGTTCCTGACAATCAGGTTGAAGCACACAAGATGCATAAAAATGGCCGCCTTTTGAAGTGACAGGGTTTTATAGTCTGTGTCCAGGTCCAGTACCAATATAAACGTCACGATAAACTTAAGGTACTTGAATGTGAGTATACTGTGTCGATATGAGGCACTTAATGGTATTATTCCCTACAAGCTCAAGGAGTTATTTGATGAAGGCTAAATGGGCCCTTATCATTGCTCTGTTTATCACCATAGCATTGTCTAGACCTCATCAACTAGACCTCCTTAATTAAAAAGGTCATAAGGATGCTCTTGATGAAGGCTCTTGGTTCCTACGAGGGTTTGTGTGTGTGCAGCACTGAGGTGAAATAATGGTTTCAAATGAAGAGGCAGCCATTTGTTTGCACCCACTACATTATGCATTAATATTTTAAAGAGAACGCTGATGCTTACTCAGAATGACTGATGTAGGCGCTTCTGTTTCACTACTCCGAGAGCTCGTCACTATGGGAACGTACTCTTTTCTCATCTCCCTATGGAGGTGCTTCTTTAGATGTTTGGCCAAACGTTGCCACCTGGTGAAAAGCAGTAATCAGGCGACAACTTAAAATCTCCAAAACTGTGGTTATGTTATCAGTCAGAGGGACTAAATTCTTATGTTTGAGCTTTTAAAGTCACACAGAGATCACACCCTCTTACCTTTCCTGTGTGTCGTTGTACTTATTTAACCTGTCTGCATCCCCCCTCTTCTCCTCCATCCATCGTTGCACAAGTTCTTCTTTCTCTCTCCAGGCCTGTGCCAATGCCTCATTTAGTCCTTTCTGCTCTGTACGAAGGGCTGTCAACTCTTTGGATTGACACTCTATGGTGAACTCAAATTCTGTAAGCGTCGCCTTCAGGGTGTTACTCCCTTTAGCCAGAGTAAGTGCCTCTTGATGGTAGTGGGACACACTGAAAGAGACAAGTAAATAATTTACTGTACTTTTGATCACCTTGTGGCACTGTTACTTCAAACATGTAGATGTTGGATTGTAGGTCACAAGTTTATCTGCTAGTGAAGAACGACATGTGGCATAAACAGGATTTCTGCTTCTTTATCAAGGTGAAATACAGCTGCACCATGGGTGTGTCACTTTATAAAGTCCTGTCGTTCCTTCAATAGGCCCAAAGTAATCATATTTATATTTACTTTGTAACATACATAGTGATTATGGGAAGGTTTTCTTTTTTGCTAGATCACAAAATATACTGGGAATTTTGCATTTCTTCAACTTGTCCCACAATGTTTAATAGGTGGATGTAATGTAAGGGACTGAATGAAAATGATTGGATTGGGAAGGGAGGTTGAATCTTAAAGAAAACTGAAGTACTCTCCCTATAATTTCTCAAGGCACTATAATTGAAAAGAAAATAGCAATGTTTTGAGAAAAAAGCTGCTAAATAATAAATCCCCAACAACTTTCATACAGTGCCTTAATGTGACCAAACAACCAATAGGCCTAGCACAGTGTTCATTTGTCTCTTCGGATTATAGGCTTCTCAGTTTTGTTAAGAGAAAGCAGGGAGTAGACTGTGATGGCTGTAGTTAAAACTTGAAATTACCTTGACTGCCAGTACTGCAGTTCAGCCTCTTTCAGATACAGAACGGTGGTCAGATCGGAGACAGTCTGAGACAGCTGGGGAGACAAAAAACAAAGGATGAAATTATGTAATGATGTATTTTCTGATCATCAGCTGCATGCCTGTGGTTTAGCATTTAACAAATATTTGTGCAAACTGCTCCTGCCTATAGCATAGTATAGATTGATAGCTGAAATGTCTTTCCTGTACTAAAGTCGGGGGCTGATAATATGGCGTTTATCATTGGGGTTCTCCTTATTTAACCCACCTTTTCTTTCAGGTGTTCACTCTCTCTCAGTTGGAGTTGAAGAAGTCTGGTGTTTTCTTCGAGTCCACCTCGTTGTAAACTGAAAACAAAAAGCAGTGTACAGATTAAAAAAAAAGAAAAAAAAGAAAGAATTGGGCATCATAAAGGCTAGTTAAATTCCACATTTCTGACCTCTTAGACTGAACATCATCCAAGATTTGTTTGCGAATTTCAAAACGTTCCTCCAGCTGAGACACTAAAAGAAAACAGATGTCCTCAGGCTAAGACAGTGAGAACATCATCACTACAATTTAGGCTGCTTTAGAAAAAATATTAATCTTACAGCTTGTGAAGACGCCAACGAATGGGAGTTTCTCAGTTTGGTCTCTGTGTTGTAGTCGAGCTCGCGCGTGATTCTTCCAGCTTCCCATTGTAACAAAAACAAATTTTTCACACTGCCCCCAAAATGTCCTTCCGCTCCCACTTGATGTTGGTCGAAGACGAAATTATTATTAAAACGTAGCCGTCAGCACAGGAATGAACTGCCTGAAGCAAAGTTTCACGGCTCCTCCCTGTTCAGTCAGTCAGCTGAGCTCTTAATTTGGCCTATATAACTTCTGACATGATCCTGCCCCTTGCCATAGCAATCATTTATCGTATGGGCCTAATATAATATGATATAATAGACTAGGCCTATATGTGGAAAGTAGCCTAACTCAAAGTAGGTCCTACATTACTCAAATACAGTAATTAAGAACAATGTTGAGGTGGCTGCACTTTCCTTTAGCATGTCAATTAAATACTACTTTCAACTTCAACTTTACTACTTTCTAACTTTCAGTGGGAAATATTTTCTACTTTTACTCCAATAAATGTATTTGAAATATACTAGGCTACTTACTTTGAAACTTAAGAGTTTATTACTTTGTATGATTTGTATGTATACAAAACAAACAAAAAAACTTTATAACGAAGAACACCTATAGTGAGTATTTTTATTCTTTACTTTATGCTGCTAATATTTCACTAGAGAAAATGTGAGTACAACCATGAAAGCAGAAATGTTTACTTGTTAAAAAGTATTTTTACAGACTTCTTCCTGAATAAAAGACACACCACTGAATGTAATGTAATATAATATAATATAATATACATTGTTATAATGTAATACATAGCCTATTACATTAAATAAATGATTATGTAATATCATTGTGTAATATGTGATATCATATAATATGACATAGGGCATTACATCAAATTAATTTCAATTCAATTCAATTATTTAAATCTAGGTAGGCACTACTAGCCTAAATCATTTGATTTAAAAATACAATTTTCCAAATAATAAAACTCTGTAAATTAATAAGCACCAGAACAACAGAGCAGAAATAGCACAATCGTTTTTTTTATACCATTTGGCTGTAATATAGAACGTATTAACATAAACATAACATATTAAACTAAACAGTTAAGGTAAGCGAGTACATTTCTGAATAAAATACAATAGAATGTACTGTCTATGTGTAGAACGTGCTCAACTTTTCTAGAAAGAGGCTCTGGAAGTACTTCCGGTTCATTCATTTTTCTCAATAATTCACGGTAAATGAAATATGTTTCGTGATATGAGATAATATCATACGTTACAAACTGTTAATGCTTTTTTTTTATTCGGAGTAATTCCGATTGTCGAAATAAGAAAAAAAATTGATTTTTGGAGTTTGTCTTACCGTGAAACCGGAAGTTGTTACTGCTCGCATGAACGTGTGCTCTGACAACAACAGAGTGGCTGGCTGCTGTTGGAAGGAGAATAAGCTTCAGGCTTATTGACCTAGCTAGTTAAGTAAGGGCTAAACATTACTAAGGTTAACAAAGCAACAACAGCCTCTCGTGTGAGTTTCATCTGGCTTTAATTTAACAACCTTGTTGTGTAACTACGCTTATTTGTTACAACTTATGGAGTTTCGCGGAGCTAGCCTGTCAAGCTAGCAAACTAGAAACAACTTTATTGAAATAATTGACGTATCTCGCTCGTTATCTAGCCAATGCATAGATGTGTTGTCCAGGCCATGGATAGGTTGTCTAATTGTTAAAAATAAAAAATTAAAAAAGTTGCCAGTGTTGGCTGGGTTGAACTGTCGTGTGTCCAGTATGAGCGCATCAGCTGGGGACAGAGAGCCTGGGATCCCCCTGGATAATGCAAAGGAAGAAGTCAGTGGCCCTACCTGCACAGGAGAGAGCAGCAAACATGTAAGTATCTAGACTAGAAAGGTTTTATGTAGAAGACTCTGAAGCCAACTCCAACATCAATCAGGGTCAACGTCTCCCAAAATAGCATTGTTATGCTATTAGTAAATCCTAGGTTTAGTGCCATACGATACCAATCATCACAATGGAAACACTGGTATAAGTGTCTTTTATAGAAATGTAGTACTGTGGTTTCTTCTGGTTTTTATTTCTTTGTATATGTTTCTATTTCTTTTTAAGGTATGTTGTATGTCTTGTCTGTGTCTTTTGAATGGACCATGAGTCTGGAATAAAAAGTTGATGATGATGATAGTAACTTACTTAAAATATGATGTTTTACTTTGTTATCCTGAAGGACTCTGCAGTATGCGCAGGCAACAGTGAAATAAAGAGCCGTGCCGTTGTCAAGTACTCTGCCGCCCCGCCTCCTACCAGCTATGCCCTGCTGCAGGAGCAGACAGACCTGAAGCTGCCTCCTGCCAACTGGCTCAGAGAAAACCCCCAGCTGGGCAGCGCAGGCACCACTGTATTAGGCTCCAGCAGCAAGAGCAAGCCTTTTTCTAGGTATAACGTCATGAGAAATACTTTTACTTCAACTGATGTTTATTGTCCTATTATGAAACTGTGCTGGTCTCTGTGGAAAAAATGTAGTTTTTGCTTAATAAGTGAGTCTAATACAACAAAAACTGAACATGTAGTCATCATATGTATTGCAGAGCAGTGTTAACATAGTTTCAGATATGCTTTAATTCAACCAAATAGCAATTTTAGAGATTGTGATGCTGTTGAATGGTATTGCATTATACTGAGAGGTATTTGTCCACCCCATTTATTTATGTCAGGAAGGGTAAACTAAATATTATAAAGACTTCTTGGTAGGTTAGTATTTTAAGATGAGACTGTAAATGATCATGCGTTGAGTAATGTTTAAAATGATTTGAAACACACTTATCTGTTATTGTTTGTGTGGGATAAAGGACAGTGTGTGATGACAGTTTAAGATCTTGTGAATATGTTTTGCTGAGATAGAAGATGCAACTCTTTAGTTTGTATTAGAGGCTAAAAAGCATCATACTCTATGCTCTGCTTAACTGTGGAAACCTGCTGGGCAGATGGCCTCTGTTGTTGCTCTGATTGCACTCATAAAGACTGATTAGTACTCACTGGTTTATCCATCTTAGGCGCATAATGGACTTCTGTAATGAATTCTGCCCTTTTGTCATTGATGTTACAAAACTATATTTGAAACATAAGTATACATAATACAGAAGCAGTGGATAACTTCTTGCCTGGGTTTGTCAGTGGGTAAATAACGGATCATGATTCATCAGCAAATGTCTTAAGTCATTAATTAGTACATGATGAATCATGCACAAGTTATAGGGTAACATTTTACTGAAATTGTACCTCGTACAATTTCATGTGAAAAATTGATTGATAGTCTGACCCTACTCCATATCACCATTCACAAACACTCTGTAGTGATTGAGTTTCTTTTCATCCTTTGTAGTTTTGGGATGGCTTATGAATTCATTGATTGCATCGGGGATGATGTCGACGTGGTATCAGATTCTGAGGTTCGTGAAGCTGTTGCAAAGCTTACATATCTTTCTTAGTTTCTGAAACATGCAAATACAGCTGATGTTAACTTTGTTTTCTGTCACATTTAGAACATCAAGAAGCTTTTGAAAATTCCCTACAGCAAGTCCCACGTCAGTATGGCCGTTCACCGCGTTGGGAGAACGTTGCTTTTGGATGAGCTGGACATTCAGGAGCTCTTCATGCGATCCTCTCAGGTACAGCAGGGACTTATTCAAGACTTTTTCAAGTCAAGGTTAGATATAGATATTGTGACATAGATACAACATAAATACTATGACTATCTTTTAAGTTTTTGGTTTAAGTGATTGTATCCTCCCTGTTATGTGTGTTGTAGACAGGAGATTGGACCTGGCTAAAAGAGTTTTATCAGCGGCTAATAGATCAGAAGTGGCAGAGGAAAAAGAAGAGTAAAGAGCACTGGTATCAGAAAGCAATCTTGTCCAAGTTTCTCTACTACAGGTGAGTCCTTGGCGTTATTCAAATTATGGGATGGGTTTATTATGGGAGTTAGGTGCATCTTTTCCAGTCTTATTTGATAACAACTGCTGTGTTTCCTCCAGTATAAATGGTGATGGGGCTGCAGAGCCTGTACCAAACAACCCAAATGAAAGGGGGGAGGAGGAGGAGGAGGAGAATGAAGGAGAGGAGTTCAGTTCTTCATGGCCCACCGCTTTCACCAGCACAGCGTCTGATACAGAAGAATCAGATGCTCCCAAGCAGGTACAGCATCTTAGCTGTTGGACAGTTTTTTTTATGAGTCTCCAATGGGGAAGTGTTACTTTGAAATTAGGTGAATTTCTTCTTGATTAGGAGTCAATGCTGTGTGCCATAGCCATTCAAAACGTTCATTATTTTTTCAAGAATAAATGTATATGGGTATAAAATAAGTTTTTTTTTTATCAGATTGGCTCTTGGTTGACCGCTAAGATTATGTGCGTGAAGGTTTTGGTTTGCACTGACAGTATAGCTACTCTTAAATTTGCAGGAAAGTGTTTCTATGGACAGCAAGTTTGCTCTGGGCCAGGTGACGTCGGTACACAAAGAGCAAAACCTCCCTATGCTCTTCAACGAAGGGGAGAACAGTCAGGTAATACAACCTCTTACCCTTCCTTAGTTGTATGTTACTACAGCTGATAGCTTACGTCTAATGTCTGCATACTCTTTGATGTCACTTGTTTGACAGGGTTTAAGAAACGACTTTGTGCGAAACATTATGTGGACATTTGAGGATATCCACATGTTGGTTGGGTCCAACATGCCTATTTTCGGAGGTGGTCGCTATCCTGCCGTCAGTCTGAGACTCAGGTTGGAATTTTAAACCTTATGCTCTCATTAAGGATCTGCAATTAAAACTCATTCAGAGGGAAAATGCTAATGTTATGATGTCATTTTAATTGTATTTTACTTCTGTTACCTTCTGTTGGGGCCTTCTGTTCGATGTCTGTGTCAGCAAGATAGTGCAAATGAACCTATACACATAGTGGCACAGTTTTTAAATTAGTTTATCTGACCTCAGAAGGTGAACCAGTAATGTCATTTCTGTCTGCCTTTTCTGTTTGTTTGTTTTCTGAAGTAATGTTCAATCACGCCAGTTTCTGTCGGATTAGATTCTTTCAGTTTAGGAGAACGCCAAGTGTGTGGTGCTGTGTCTTGACCGAATCGTCTGGTGTCTGCATTCTTATGATTAAATTATTAAAAATAATTTAGGTCGTTTGTTTATTTTAGTCGTTAGGTCTGTGGTCTCTCACGTTTTTATTTTTTATTTTTTTAAATCAGTTAAGATTTGAAAAATCCTCTGGTGTGCACCAGGCATTAATCTAACATCTAACCTTTAACTGTTTTACTGTGTTTATCAGGGACAACAATAAACCAATCAACATTCTGACAGGTATTGACTACTGGCTCGACAATCTGATGTGTAATGTCCCAGAGCTTGTCATGTGCTTTCATGTCAATGGCATCGTTCAGGTTTGTTCAGTATTTTATTATTACCAAGTATTATTATTATTATTATTATTATTATTATTATTATTATCCGTTTGATGATTGCCATAGTTGATGTTCACAGAAGAACATGAGCACTATCTTTTATGTTAGTCTTTTAATGGCAGTAACATTGTTTTTAACATCACTGATTTTCAGCCTTTTGAAAAAGTGGTAATAAATGTCAACATTGTTTTTGCCTGTATGGTTTTGCAGAAATATGAGATGATAAAGACAGAGGAAATCCCTCATTTGGAGAACTCGACTTTCTCCACGAGGGTGGTGAAAGACATCGCCCAAAATATCCTCTCCTTCCTCAAGTCCAACTGCACCAAAGAGGGTCACACCTACTGGCTTTTCAAAGGTGGGATATAAGTGAAACGGAAGTGTTAAGTCTTTGTATTAAGTCTGTACTGTTCTGTGCGTGCTATGCACTTGTCTATTTTGTGTGCTTGTTTTTTTTTATTGTTATTTCTTGAATCCACAGCGAGTGGGAGTGACATTGTGAAGCTTTATGATCTTACTACTCTGTGTGAGGAGGCGGAAGAAGAGAAATGTCAGAATCCCTTCACTCTTCCTGTGGCTGTGTTACTATACAGGTAAGTCCCAGGATAGTGACTTTGTGCGTCAGGATTTGTGCAAAACTGAGAAAGTCAATAAGTTTGAAGGATTAGATTCCAGGGCATAAAAGACTTCATATTCAAAAAGAGCTTTTGACATGTCATGGCAAATGTATTCAATATTTTACCTATGTGTATTTTTATTAGTTTACAGTATAAGGTTAAGCTGTCCAAATCTATAAATTGTAGTCCGATAAGTTAACAACATTTCTAATAATTTAAATAGTAAGAGATTAAATTACACTCAGCCTTGTTTATATAAAATATTCAGTCAGTTATTCTTTAAAAACAGACACAATTAACAATGCAAGTGTGCAAACTGTAATGAGTTCTGTCTATTTTTTGTTTTGTGGTGCAGAGTTGCCAGCAACTTGATGCTGAAGGCAAGGCAAAACAGAAAGCACTATGGCACAATCAGAACTCTGCTTTTAAACTGCGTCAGACTTCTGGATCAGGAAAGGCACCCCCAGGTAAGCTTGAATCTAAAAAGAAATTCCACCCTTATTTCAGAGTTACAGTTCAATGGAAGTAGGACCTTTAGACCTTTAGGTCCACCTTTAGTCATCACTCGTCCTGATTAGATGAGAGCAGTATTTTGAATACATATTTAGACAGCGGGAAAGTAAAAAGTGAAACCACTTGACAAATCTGAGAATGCCATAGATTGGATTGAACCTGACTCCAGTCCTGATCTCCTCCATCTCCTGTCCCTGTCTGTTCAGATCATCGCCTCCGCCCACTACATGCTGTCAGAGCTGTTCCAGCTCGACGAGCCCCCAGGAGAAGATGGAGGGGAGTCCCCTCGGGGCGGCGGCTCAGAGGACAGCTACAGCGACGAGGACAGGGAGGAGGAGGAGCTGACGGAGGACAGTGACGAGAACGGCTCCTACAGCTCTTGCTGCAGCCCACATGATGACAGTAAAGCTGTGGCTGTGATCCGCTCTGTTTGGGAGCTGTCGGTCCCCGAGAAATACAAATCCACTCACCAGATCAGAGTGAGTGCCTCTCTAAAGTCTTTTCTCTCTACACCTAAGACCTAAGGGAAGAGTGTGCAATATACAGATAAACATTTTGTATGTAAACACCAAGGCATACTCTTCCCTTTTGTGATTCCTGCAGCCGAGCAGTGCGTTCCCTGTTTCTCAAGACAAGGAGGAGAGATGCAGACACGTCCTGAGCTACGTGCTAAAGGTGAGTCTCTGCGTGATATTTAGTTTTTTATTTAGCGTGCATACAATGCTAATAATGTGATGTGTCCTCTACTGGGTTAATAATCGCTATAATACACTACACAGGGGCTGAAGGCAGTGGATGGCACCATCAAGAGGGAGAGTGATCTCCCAGCTGCAGACCCTAATACACCCATTCCTCTTAAATATGAGGACCGAAGTGCAATCGGGGCCTGCGCTGCTGAGCAAGGCATCTCTCTTCTTCTTGAAAGAGGTCAGTCTACAGTCCTTACTTCAAATATATGATACTGACTGCATAATAAAACAGGAAATTGGTAAGCATATGGTATTACACGGTGGGTCAAATCTATTTAGTTGCAAGTACACACACTGTTGCTAAATGACTGCCAGGACATTCTTCATCTCTCAACCCAACCAGTCTTTCTCCTGGTCTTCCAACATGTGTGTGTGTCACCAGCGAGGCTGTTGCAGGCAGACCACCCGACACGCTCAGGGATGATCCCCGGCTCGTGGCAGCACCGCATGAAGCTGCAGCTCTTCCTCAAAGCCTCCAAGGCCTACTACGTCCTGTCTGATGCTGCCACTAACTTGCTGAAGTACGGCCGAGCCCTGCGCTACATCAAGCTATCGCTGCAGTGTTACGGTAAGTTTATTTAACGGAAACAATTGGAAATGTCGTTATGATAGTTATGGATTTTCAGTATTTTCATGTTTTTTGTTCATAAGTTGCTGAAAATTTGTAGTTTTGTAATTTCTACCAGCCTACATTTTGTGTTTAAAAAAAAAAAAAACTTTAGGTCCTTACATCTGATTGAGTCTGAAACGGTTTTAAAACTTCCATTAAACATTCACATTTGACTACTCATATAGTCCTAATTTTATCTTGATCCCGATTACAAACAGCTCCTTCGATATTTCATGAGGCAGTATAATAACTTAACATTTATATCTCTTTCCCCTTCTTCTATCGTTGCCTTCAGATGCCTATTGTTCAGTGAGCGGTACGCTGCACCCGCAGGTGCTGCTGTTTCACAGCCAGTGCCTGTCTCTGTGTGGGGACATCCAGCTGATGTTGGCACAGAATGCCAACAACAGAGCAGCTTACCTGGAGGAATACAGCTACCAGACCAAAGAGGACCAGGAGATCCTGCACAGCCTGCACAGAGAGAGCAGCTGCCAGGGTCGGTCACTAAAGACAATCATACAATCATTACAGCACACTAGGGCTGTCCTCGACTAAAGAAATTCTTAGTCGACTAACACTTATACAATTTTGTCGACTAATTGATTAGTTGATTTAATTGACAGAGATGTGTGCTTTGAGAGGTGGTTAAGACTAGAAAAGCACAGTATAAATGTAGTTAATTAACCATCTGTAAAACTGAGTTTCTCCACAGTTAATTCTGCAAA
This sequence comes from Perca flavescens, assembly GCF_004354835.1. Classification (NCBI taxonomy): domain Eukaryota; kingdom Metazoa; phylum Chordata; class Actinopteri; order Perciformes; family Percidae; genus Perca; species Perca flavescens. Next base: position 21,393,571 of record NC_041347.1, on the reverse strand, counting down.
AGCACCACTTTAAATCTTGTGTTTACCATAAATGTGCTCATACGTTTCTTGGAAATGAGTAATTAAGCATGAATAAGCATAAAAAATGACTTATCAACTAAAGAAATCTTAGTCGACTAAGACCAAAACGACCGATTAGTCGACTAATCGACTAAGAGGTGGCAACCCTACAGCTCACAGTGTTTGGCTTTCTTGCCTGATGTATTGAAATTGGGGGTGTTTGCAAACACCAGATCCATAACTGGTGTACAGCGTCTTCTTGTCCGTATCAGTTCCACCAACATCATTCAGAATAACATTTCAGTGCTTGCTTTACCCACACATATAATGTATTGTCGGTTATTGTTCATTCCATTTGTCAATACTTCTGCTCTCTACCCCACTAGCCTTCAACATGGCAGCAGACCTGGCCATGGACCCGGAGTACCAGCTGTTTGTTAGCAGTAAGTGCTACGAGGCAGCGTATGAACTGCTCGTCTCTGAGGCTCTAAAAGATCACGCCTCAGATCAGCTGGCTCAGGTGCTCAAAAGGCTGGGAAACATCCGCAACGAGATGGGAGTCTACTATATGAACCAGGCTGCAGCCATGCAGACTGAGAAAGAAGGTATGTTGGATAAAACAGATGGAACCAATATACTAAGTGGACATAAAAGAGTACGTTAACAGTTATTCCTTTGAACTTGCATGAGTCAGTTGAAATTTAGATCCTTCGCACTGGAAATTATAATGTCCAGAAAACAATCTTTTCGCACCTGGATCAGCCAATAAGGAGTACAAAACAATTCATAAAAATGTAGTGCTCCATTGTCCATATTGCTGTATCTAACTGGCCTCCCCCCCCACCCCCTCACTTTCTAGTGAAGAAGTCGGTGTCAGTAGTAGAGCAGGAGATGTGGAAAAAGAGTTTTGCCTTCTTTGAGAAAGGCATGAAGGACTTTGGGGCCATTGGGGACAGCACCAACACAGCCTTGCTGCTGTGTAATACTGGCAGGCTGATGAGAATCTGTGCTCAGGCCCACTGTGCCCTGTCTTCCGACCAGAACAGAGGGGAGTTCTCACCTGAAGAAGCCCTCTACTACAACAAGGTGCAATGTCAAACCCTTTGTCTTCAACTCTGCATTGAGCATTCACACTGAAGCAGCAAGCTCTGTCTTTTTTATATATATATATATATATATATATATATATATATATATATATATATATATATATATATATATATATATATATATATATGTATGTATATGTATGTCACTACATATTAACTTTCACTAGCATGCTCTTCATAATACATTTTATACCCTAGGCCATAGATTACTACTTGCGGGCTATGAAGTCACTGGCAAGCCGAGAGAACCATTCAGCAGTGTGGGACAGTGTAATCTGGGAGCTGTCCACTACCTATTTTACCCTGGCTACACTTCTGCAAGACTTCGCCCCGCTGTCCAGGAAGGCCCAGGAGCAGGTGGGATTGTTTCACAAATATTCTAAATTAAGTGTTTTTTAGAAGAAAAAAAACATACACACATTTTGATTATCTTGCTGAATGGCATATTTCCATGTGCTGTGTGGCAACCTTTATGTACTCAAAAAAATCCACTTTTTTTACAAATGTCAAGAAAAAAATGTCTAAGATCATTGATGCTAAAAGGCAATCATGGTGAATATATATGGGTGCGTGATTAGTTGTTTTGCACCAGTAATGCCTCGACATGGGATCAAACTTGAAACCATCCATCCCTGTGTGCGTTTTCCCAGATTGAGCGGGAGGTGACCGAGGCGATGATGAAGTCCCTGAAGTACTGCGACCTGCAGACTGAGTCGGCTCGTCAGCCGCTCTACCAGTACAGAGCTGCCACCATCCACCACCGCCTGGCCTCTATGTACCACAGCTGCTTCCGTAACCAGGTGGGAAACAATGTAAAATTATACAATAATATAAAATATATAAATCAACAAACAAACCGGAAAGCAAATGACATGACAGTATCATATGCACAGAACAATGGTACCTCTAGCAAAGTCATGATATGCATAAATACAAAAACAAGCAAGGTGCAAGCGTTGCACCTTTGCTATCACCCTCCAATATGTTTTTGTGCTAATAATTCATAGTCTTAGCTCACCCTTTTTGTTTATGCCAAAAGACAAATGGTTATTTCCTACAAAGAAAAAAGAACTACACACACACACACACACACACACACACACACACACACACACACACACACACACACACACACACACACACACACACACACACACACACACACACACACACACACACACACGCAGTATAATACACACTAAAGGATGTCTGTGTTTCTGGCTCTAATTGTGTGACAGGTGGGGGATGAACACTTGAGGAAGCAGCATCGCAGCTTGGCAGAGCTTCACTACAGCAAGGCTGTCGGTTTGTTTCTCAGCCTCAAAGATGCACCCTGTGAGCTGCTCCGCACGCTCCTGGAGAGGGTGGCCTTTGCTGAGTTTACCATGGCAGGTGAGTAACTGCTGTCGGTAGCGTTTGGTTTTGCCAAGAGAACGTAATAGCATTTGAATCAATAGCCTCTTAAGAGTAACGTTTTCATATATTGTGTTTCCACAGGTCAGAGCAGCAACGCGGCTAAGCTGAAGAGCCTGACTGGAGCAGTAGAGATCATGACCGAAACACGCCATGCTTTCCAGCTGATTCAGAAAGAGCTGCTGGAGGAGCAGACAGAGGTACATTTCAGAGTAGGAGATGGGAATGCTCTCTCATGCATCTTTGCAAAGCTTTGTTCAGTTGCTTTCTGGATCACACGATGTAAAAGCTGATTTATGGTTCTGCGGAGGCTCCACGCAGAGCTTTCGCCATAGCCAACGTAAGTGGCCTGACGTTTATTCTTGTGCGTTGGGTGTGAGCTTTGAGCCGGCGTGTTTGTGTGTGTGGGGAGTGGGTGATAGAGCGAGGGAGAAAGTGAGAGCGCGAAGTAGGGCTTTGACTCCGAACTTCGTTATTCGAATATAATTCGAATATTTAAAAAAATAATGACATTCAAACAAATATTAGGCAGCCCTTAATATTCGAACCTGTTATGGGCATTATTTTTTGTAAATGTGTTTGCTTGTAAAAGTTGTTTTCAATAAAGATTCCAAGGCTTTTTCACGTATTTCAAACTGTAACTACACGTCGCGGCGACGCACGTCACACGGCCCCGTGGCTTGCATTTTCCCGACTCATTTCCTGGTTCTCCTTCTCCATAAACAACGTGAAATCAAGGAGGGGGTTAACTTTTCCTGCTTCAGATGTCTCACCGTGGTCAGAAAGAACAGGGGAGACGCTTTGTTCCTCTCACTATGGCTCTAGAGTCGCTACTCGCTCTGAAGCTACCGGTAATCACCGTCACTCTACACACTCTACACACACTGCACACACACGCCGGCTCGACGCACACACCGGCGCACAAGTATAAACTTCAGGCCACTTAGGTAGGCTACGGTGAAAGCCTTGAACTTCTTGTCGAAAGCATACTGTTTGTGTTTACTCCAGGGTCTGTCAGTCGTGTGTTTTTCTTCTAAAAACGTCATCGTCTGCCTATTGACATTGACTGATACACTGCCCTCTGGTGGACAGCGTCTTGTAGTTACATTTTTCGAGAGGCGCACGTCAGGCTTCGGCGTAGACGCAGAGGGGTCTGCGGGGGGTACGCCATCGATTCGATGCAGAAGCATAAATCAGCCTTAACCTACAACATCTTTTCCTTTCACCTCTTGTGCTGCAGTTGAGTGAACCAGACCCCGCTACATCAGCAGAGTCTCCTGATGTGGCTGCTGGTCCCACCTCAGGACTGAACTTCCAGGAAGTGATGAAGTTAATTGCCGTGTTTGAGCCGAGTTTCTCCTTCCTGCTGCTGCAGCTGATCAAACTGATGACGACGATGAAACGGAAACCAAGGTGAGCAAGGATCTAAAAACCCTTTACGGTTTGTTTAGCTATTTATGTATCTCATTTCACAATGCTCACTCCTGACAAACTTGTTTGTGTTTATTACAGCAATAAGGACGAGGATCTGTTGAAAACCTATAAGAATGTGTACTCCAAGCTGCTGCGAGCTGAGAAAAAGGCACCTCTCCACAGCCGCGTCGAGCTCCACATAGAGCTTCTGCAGCAGCTGACCCCGCAAACAGGAAGAGACGACACGGGTACGCCTTCATGATAATGACAAAAACCATAGCAAGGAAGACACTCAAGACCTTAACTCTTCTCCAAGCCCCACTCTGGGGAAGACTTGGAAGACTCAACAACTGTCTTCTCAAAAATGCTGTGACAGAAAACGATGATTTATAGACACCATTATTAATAGGCACATGCTCAGGCAACACCGTCCCACTCTGAATTACAGTTTCAAAGCTAATTTCACCTCCTGCGCCTTTTAAAAAAACAAATTTCATCTTTTTCTAACATTTGCATCACAGGTTTTGAATTGTACATTTATGTGAAAAAGAGTTGTAAATTCAGAAGATATTATTTAAATTTTCTTATTGCTTAAGCAGTTATGGGTCACATGTGAAGCTCCTATGTGTAGGATTTGTTATTGAATGTACCAAACATCACCTGGATCGCCTCATTTTTCTACAAACAAAAACCTACGGCATAAGAAAGATTTCAAAATGGTATAATCGTGCATAACTTCTACACACAGGAGCTTAAAAAGAGAGAAATTATTTAGCACATGTTCACAAAAGTGATGATTCATCTGGATAAAATTGGTATTTTTGATATTCAACAATACCAATAATGCTGTGAATAAAATAGATTGAAGTGTGACTGAAGGCTGACAAGTTAAAATAAAGTGTTATTTGCTTTCCAAAACAACAGTGTGCAATAGTTTGGCAACATTCAATGCAAACTAAGAGGCTATTCTTGTCCACATGGATGTATGTATACATGTGAGTTTATATCAGCTTGGTTTGCTGTGACATGAAAATAAAAGTTTTTCAATTTTATGTGCTGTATTTCTGTAAATGCTCCATCCCCCTCATGATATTCTACTGTATGTTACTCCTAAAGCATCAAAAAATGCTAATGTACTCTTGGGCTAATAGGACACATCTAATTAACTTTTAGTTTAGTTAATCATATTTTTGGATAACAAATATACATTATGATCTAACATACTGGACTATTATTTGAGTTTTTTTTATCCTGACATTTAAACATTTACTAAATGATCTCAAAACCATGAAACGAAATTCGTAGACAAGTTCATAAAAGATTTTAAGTGGGTCAGATGACAGTATACCGTGTGGGTTCTGGCATCGGTCCTGGCTGCACCGCTCAGCCCGGGTCACTGAAGAGGGGACATGATGTTTTCAACACTGTGTCAGTGAACTGGGTCACCCCACTGTCACTGAACGGTATCAACACCAGATGGAGCTGCAGGTGGGAGCCAAACTGTCCCTGCACCTCATTAATCAGGCTAGACCCTCAGTGCTGTGGGTGACTGACTGACTGCTGGACAGTGACTGAAGGTAAGGTAAGGTAAGGAAAAGGAGCCACAGACTCCTTCAAAATGCCAGCGGGGACTGTGAACCTACATTATAAACCTTGCAAGATTAGAACAAAATTAAGACATTTTAAAGTATGAAAAAAATATCCTAAAGTAAATAGATGTTTCTGTTGAATATGAGGATTAAGTACAAATATAAGTGGGCACTGAAAATCAAGATAACAACAGCAATTATTGTTTTCATATCATATATTAGTGCACTTTGTAAAACTGTTCAATACAGCACATGATCTTGTGACAAAAATGAGGGATGAGGAGCACAGATGAAGGGAAATTACTCCAAAAAAAAGAAGCAAATAATATGATCAATTTCTCAACTATCCAGACAGTGTTCTTCTGTGCAATATAGTGCATTCAGTTCTACTGAGAGCAGTGGGTTAGTCAGTCATTGTATGACACAGCGGTCTGAAGTCTGGGGTTCCTCTTGGGAGGTTGGAGGTTTCCGATCTTGGTACTGAGAAGCTCCATGGTTCAAAATGTTTTGGAGGATATCTTTGCTCTCACTAGGCGGTAGATTGTAGAAAAAATACTGTGGTGCCATCTGAATGAACCTAGTAGGAGAGAGGACAATATTGTTGGTAAAAAAGCACAGTCAAAAAAAAAAAAAAAAATTTTGTGTTGAATGTACTGACCTAAAATTGCTTTCAATTTGGGTTAGGTTTGAATGACTCATTTTTGTTAGAGAGAAGACTTACAGTACTTACAGATGCTTACCATATCTGCTCCTCGCATTATTTGGATTGACACATTTTAAGATATGGAAACCTAAGAGAGCATGACAAAAGCTGCAGAGCTTTCTCTTCCTCAATTAAACTGCAGTTCCACATTCCCAGGGATCTGTGCTATCTATAATCCCTCTCCAACCAGCTGATACTTGAGAACAGGATTAGGATACCTCCTCTCACAACCAGCATGACTAGTCTCTGCTGAACTGGGGCTTTACGTCTGGACCAAAAAGGGGAAGAGAATGTGTCCGTCTGATTACTTTTAAGCCTCTTTAAATGTGAAGCTACGAGGGGTGTCTACTAAGTTCTTTTAAAGCAACAAGAGACTGCAGTCTAGTTAACAAGACTGTACAGTGCTGCTCATGAGTATTGGAACCCCTGCTACAGTTGAATAAAAAGATGAATAAAAAAACCATCTTTTGGAAATTGATCTTAATGCCTTAATTGAAAAAATTTGGAAAACTCCAACCTTTGAGAACACCAGTTTTCTTTGTGAATGAATAATGTATCGTAAATAAATAAATGTTCTTCCTTAAAATACAGGGGGCATAAGTATAGACACCCCTATGTTAAATTCCCATAGAGGCAGGCAGATTTTTATTTTTAAAGGCAAGTTATTTCATGGATCCAGGATACTATGCATCCTGATAAAGTTCCCTTGGCCTTTGGAATTAAAATAGCACCACATCATCACATACCCTTCACCATACCTAGAGACTGGCATGGTTTTATTTCAGTTAGCCTAATAGCTGGTTTGATTTGCATTGAGAGATGATCTTATGGAAAGTACCCCATGCCAATCTCTAGTTATGGTGTAAGTAGGTGTAAAGTATTTGATGATCGAAGAACATTTATTTATTTACGATACATTATTCATTCAAAAAGAAAATTGGTGTTCTCAAAGGCTGGATTTGGAAGGCATTAAGATCAATTTCCAAAAGACGATTTTTTAATTCCTCTTTTTAGTCAACTGTAGCAGGGCTTCTAATAATCATGAGCAGCACTGTATATGGTCAGTTATGTAATTGCAAGACAAGTGCACAGTTTAAAATATACAAAAAATCAAATGTTAACAAGGCTGAGGCTTACTCCTCCGGTGTTATGTGGGTCGCGGTGCGGAGGCAGTTGTCCTCAGAGAAGGAGTGCTCGTGGAACAGCACCCACTCAGGCAGGCCCAGCTTGGGGCTCTTGGCTCCATAGCCAGACAGAGGATGGATCTGTGCCACATGCCTGTGGGTCAGAATGAAGTAGTTCCCCGATCCATCCACATCCCGTGCCACCTGAGGGAAATCACAGTTAGGCTCAGTCGGATGGATTTCCAAAAAAAGGTTCACTATTATATATAATGCAGAAAGATAGAGTTTAGCGAGGTAGCCATCACACACAGGTAGAGGTAGGCAGTGTGGCCCGGGCGTAATGGCCTTAAGAGTCTTTAGGATGACTCTGGGTGTTTCTGTGATGCAGTCGTGTGCTGTCGGAATAATCATAAAAAGTGCCCTTCTGTAATTCCATTATGTTTTTGTTGAGTGGCATAATAAAGTTACGTTTTCTGACCTGCATGAAAAAACCTGCCAGCAGAGCTTTTTTAATGTTGAGGGTGTTGCTTCGGGAACCAAAGGCCGGCACTGAGATGGGCAGCTCGATCCTCTTCAGGGTGTCGGTGAGCTCAGTACGAAGAACGTCAGCCATCAGCAGAGCAGCGTGGTTCAGGTAGAAATCCTGACACCATTTCTCCACATTACAGTCTAACAAGGGGAGAGGACAGCGCCGAGGAGATGATTACTGGAAGGCACAGTCAGTGATAGAGACATAGGGATGGGACAATAATCAACACAACTATATGTGAAAAAAATAGTTTTGATTTAGTTCTACTGTCCACTAACTCGTAAAGTATATTTTCCCCAATTCTTTAGATTGATGTAACTATTAAAAAAAAGTATCATTCTCATAATTTATTGTGATTACTGCAAATATGACCTTTGATATTACTGTTTAATGTCAATAAACTTGTTTTTCTAACAATTACAATGATTTTTCTTCATTCACTGATCTAGCATATATGTGTGTGTGAGTGTGAGTGTGTGTGTGTGTGTGTGTGTGTGTGTGTGTGTGTGTGTGTGTGTGGTGATGCTGTTTTAACCTACATGGATCCTGCTGGCACTGTTTGAAGGCCTTGTAGATATTGATAAGGGTGAAGTGGTCTCCCTCTGGGTTCTGGAACTTCATGTGGCACTGAGTCGCCTCTGGCTTCAGTTCCGCAGAGGGAACCATGAAGCAAGTCGGTACTAACAAAATCCACAAGACACATGTAATGTTTAGAACTTACTGTTTACTAGATACTAACATATATTTACTCAAATGGCAGGCCAGCGCATGGTACCTGTTAGCATGGCAGCGATGATGACCACCTCGCTGACACAGTCAAACTCACAGGAGGCGAGCAGAGTTTTGGCCATTTGGGGCTCCAAAGGGAATTCCGACATGATGATGCCCATCTCAGACAGGTTGCCATCATTATCCAGAGCTGCAAGGTAGTCTAGCTCCTCCAAAGCCTGCATTAGGCCTTCAGGATCTGGGTTGGAAAGGTTTTTAGATCATACCTTGTTTGTTTGATTTTACTAAATTAAACCTTTGGTTAAACTGGGAACCGAATCGTGCAGAAAACCAGTTCATGTCTTTATGACCATCTAAAATTTAAAGAGATTATTAATTACATACAAATACACTTTGACTAAAACTGTTATGGATTATTATGGTTTTCATGATGTGTAATCCAAAGTGGTGACCCACTGGGACAATCCCCCTGCGGTATTCTGGCACCCTGGTGGGCACGCTCAGAATAAAAAGGCAGCAGAAGATTAGGATTTTATAATCCTCACCAACATCTGCCATGAAAAAAATGAAAAGTCTTTCATGGTACAAATGAGATTTTCTATTCTGTCTTTGCAACAAACACAGTTTTTTTATGTGGACTCAGAGATAGAGACAGAACGAGAGGAAGGAATTAAATCCACCTTAGATCCTCTCTATTATCGTCCACAGACCAACGCTATGTGTATGCACTAATCAACTAATGGGAGGCTCAGTGTGTGTGTGTGCGTGTATGTGTGTGTTAGTGGGGGTGAATTAATCCGGGGAAACAAAAGCACACCAAAGCAGGTCAGCTCTAAAAGGATGCTAGCAGAACAGGAGCTGTCAGTTCAGCTGAGGCACGGCTCACTGCCTCCCAATAAAAAAAAAGTTCCTGTGGGTTGGAACAAAAGGGAACGGACTGACTGAACCCAAAAACCATCTCATTATCACTGAGGATGATGTGAAATTCAGTGGAACACCAGGAGCCAATACAAATGGCCACAAAACACTCTCTAAGTTTGCTTCATGTAGCCTAAATCTTACCTGGCCTGTCGATGAAGTCACAGTGGCCCAGTCCAGCGATCTCCATCCTCTTCAAGAAGAGCACAGTGGAAGAGATGTCAGACTCCACAACATGTGGGCGTATCTCGATAGGAAGCTGTCTGTCTTCTGGGTACAGACAAAAACACTTGCCTACAGAATAGAAAGATCCTTTTTAGACAGGACAGCAGCCAGAGATTTACATCACACGTGTTTTGTAAAAATTGAACTTCTCACCTGTTGGACCTGCCAGCTGATTGCGACTCTTGGCTTGACCCGCGCTGATTGGCTGAATGATGACTGAGTTTGTTCTGATCCTGGGGTTGTAAACCTGCAACAGCATCACAGCGTGGTGACCTTGATTATATACAGTGTTGGAATGTAACCAAGTACATTTACTCAAATACTTTATCTACGCTACGTTTTAGAGGCAAATGTTGAACTTTTTCCTTACACTAAATTCACGTGACAGCTACAGTTACTAGTTAGCCTACTTTGCAGATGGAGATTTTACATTTTTAACATGTTATTATCTTTTTAGATTTAGATTAAACAACCCAACAGTATATCAAGTAGAAAAAGCTAATGCCACCTCGACTAGCTAAATTACAATGCTACTTAACTTACATATCTTTTCTCAAGCCCGGCATCAATGACAAAACGTATTGAGCTAACAGCCCAGAAGAAGTCCTCGTTTGGGCTGGATGTGAGGAATACTCTGCGGGGCCGGCCTGTCTCCTCCTCCCCCAGGATTGGTAGATTCCCAGGCTGGCCAGGGTGCACAGCAACGGGCAGGAGCTCACCCCGATCAGGGGATAAACTGTGTCCCTCATGACACAGGATCTCATGGGCCAGATCTATCTCCTGGTGGAGAGTAAACAAAGAAGAGAGAGTCAGAGGAAGACATATTTTCAGACTGCTGCTTACATCATGCAGTGCTTCTTTTCTTTTCTTTTTTTTTTACCTGCGCCGTCACCAGAAACACAACCACATCTCCTTCCTCTTCAGAGCGGTGGATCTCCAGCACCAGACGGAGAGCAGAGCAGAAGTAGCTGTCACCTGTGCTGCTGTGCACCACCTCCCCCGCACCCGGGCTCTCCAGGCCAATCAGAGGCGCTGCTGACCCGGTAAAGTGGGCCAGCTGCTTGGGGACGGGTTCGACGGCTGTAAGGAGGACCACACGGAGCTCTGGTCTCTGCAGGGCGATGTCCTTCAGCAGACCCTGGAGTACATCGGTGGCTACGGTCCTCTGGTGGGCCTGGTCCACGATGACCACACCGTAGCGCTCAAGCAAAGGGTCTGACATCATCTCTCTCAGGAGCATGTCATCTGTGCAGTACCTGCGGTGGGTGATACAATTATACTTGACATTAGGAGGGAGCAAATACGTTGCACTTGGCGCACACTGTATTTAAATTCATAATAGCCTGAATACATCACCCAGGTTTCTTTAATTGTTAGCCTCTAGGCTGAAAGGGAGGAACCTCAGAATGGCATCTTAATGAAAGGCACTTTGTCTACACTTCAACTCTCCTATTAGTGTAATTTTCTCTGATAATTACTCTGAGGAGTGGATCTTTTTGTCCATGCCGGCTGCCTGTTTATCTGATCTTTCTCCCCCCAAATCTGCTGGGTTTCTTTGTTCCCCAGCTGACTTATGAGCAAACCACATGAGGGAGCGTGACATATGGGCAGACAGGGAGCCGGGGCAGCTGTGGAGGAGCCCCTGAAAAGAGCCCCCTCAGGCCTTTTGTTCACTTTTCTCTTGTGAATAAGAAAAGGAGGGGTGGGGGTGTTGTCATGACGGTGCTTTATTGTAGTAACCCGGCAACAGGAGAGAAAGAATCAGATAGAGAAACATTGGATACATCTGCGTTTAAAAGTAGGAAGTGCTGCTTCACCATACCTGAGGACTGTGTCGTTAGTAGAACATGTTTCCAAAGGGATGCTGTACCCGACCTCATGACCGATGTTGACATCCATCTCATCAGCCACTCTTAAGGCGAGATCTACTGCCTGCTGTGAGTGAATCTGGGTACAAACCACCATGCCATGCTGGAACTGGACTGACAGGCAGAATTCAGCACACCACTGGGGAATCTGTTTCAAAAGATATGCTGTTTACATCACAGATGCTTCCCCACTATAAATTGATAGTAAAGTGGGATTGAATAGCTCCCTGGAACAAAGTTGTTGCATGAATAAAATGGACAATATTTTACATAGCAGTGCAATCTAAAGTGTCAAAGCTACAGTACTCACTTGAGAACTTCTCCCAGTTTTGGCAGAGCCACTGACAATGACAAACCGTCCTTTGGCCAAAGTGTCCATGAATTCACATTTTGCTTTCCACACTGGCAGTTCTTTCCTTTCACTCAGCAATTTGTAAAACCTGGAGGAATAAGGCAGTCCATCAAACTGACTAAGCTCCAAAATATCATCATATTCCTTGTCTCCTTGACTCAAAGCTCCTGTGACTGAACAACAGGATGAATTCCCCTCAAAACAGTCCTCTCCAGTTAAACTGGTAATGTCCTGCGCCATCCCAAGTGAGCTCCCAGTCTGTCCGGTTAAGACTTCATTTACAGATCCAAAGAAATGAAGTTTGGAAATCTCCCGCTTTCAGTAAACTGTTGGACAGCACACACACCGCCTTCTGCAAGTGAAGCCAAATGAAAGGCTCACTAGGCGGCCAGCCCAGTGTAGTCATGTGGCCACTAATCCCATAGAAGTGTGATTAGTTGACACACACACACACACACACACACACACACACACACACACACACACACACACACACACACACACACACACAGAGAGAGATAAATGGGCAGAGACTCAGAGGGGTCTGACTGTTTGTCAATGAGAATTGGCTCACGCGCCACAAGCTATACATAAAGTAAGATGCATTATTCAACTGCGGTTTAATTTAGTAATTAAGAAATTAATTATCCCAGTGGTTGACAAACTAAGATAATGGTTGTGGCAGAAAATGAAGGCCTGTAAAATTAAGAGGTTAGCACAAATGTCTGCTCTACTTTCAGCCTCTACAGTGTGTTACTACACTTTCAAAAGCCTACAGTCTTTACATTTTAGAATCATATCTCAGTTAATGTGGCTCAGGAAAGGGAAGTTTAGAGTCCCCTGCTGGAGCTGCTCCCCCCGCGACCTGACACCGGATAAGCGGAAGAAGATGGATGGATGGATGGATATCTCAGAAAATACAAAAGAAAAAAATTTCCTTTGGCAACAGTATTAAAACAATATCTGAAATGGGGGTTTGTGGATGTAACTTCACAAATGTATAGGGACACCTGACTAAACATTTGTGAAAACATTTTTTAAAACATTCCTTATCCTCACTTTCCTTTAAATATATTATATACATTACATACAAAGGTCAGTGTGCTATGTAAATATTGTAAATGAATGCATTTATTGACTACTAATTAGCAAAAATTGTTGCCAGCATGTGACTATTAAAATGGCTTAAATGCTCCTTACAGCACAGGCTACCACAAGTTTGTACATCTGTTATCACCACAACAGAGCATTAGTATGATGTAAATTATACTGATCTGTTATCGGTAACGGTTTGACAAATTTCTGCAGAATTAAGGCAAGACAACATGATAAAACTGGAGGGAAGAGAAGCACTTCAGTTTTTGTAATGACCAGTGTTTTCTGACAGGTGGCAGTGTTGAACAACCATGACGCTCCAACAGGACAGCAGAGCAGGCCCTCAGACAAAGAATGAGGCAACACTTTGATTAGGGAAAGTGACACACATACCTGAAGTGTTTTTCTTAACACACTTATTTTTGTGTCATTTTAAGACATCGAGAATGGTTGCTACTTTCTAGCGGAAAGGATAAGGAAATCATCTTAGTTTTATTGTTTTGTTTGTCACAACAACAAACAAATGACGCCAGTTAAAGGAACACGGTGACTTATTGGGACTTTAGCTTATTCACCGTAACCCCCAGAGTTAGGTAAGTCCATACATACCCTTCTCATCTCTGTGCGTGTCGTAACTGTCTGATGCCCTCACCGCTAGCTAAGCCTAGCACAGATCCTGGAGGTAACCGGTTCCAACTAGACTACTGCTCCGATCAAGCTAGAAAATAACGGCAAAAAAACCAAAATGGGGAAGCACTGCTACTTCTGCTACTTGGTCGGAGTGATTTGCTAGCAGCACCTGAAGCCCTGTGGTGAGGAGCAGAGAGTTTGCCTGGAGTTCGCTCAGAGTTGGAGTAATAGAGTCAACAATTACTAGATAGTAAAAGCATTGTGACCTTGTAATTTGTACACCCTGTGACTATACAAATCACAACATGTAAACAGGAACATGTTGGCGTTATTTTGTCACTTATTGGGAGCAGTAGGCTAGTTGGAGCAGGTTACCTCCAGGATCTGTGCTAGGCTTAGCTAGCGCTGGGGGTGTCAGACAGAGTTACAACACACACGGAGATGAGAAGGGTATGGTATGGACTTATCTAACTCTGGTGGTTACGGTGAATAAGCTAAAGTCCCAATAAGTCGGCGTGTTCCTTTAATTATCCATGTTGATCAAATGGTGAAAATGTTTTTCTTATGAACCCTTTATTATTTTCTTTAACACACACTTTCTCTAAAGCTTTTTCGCTGTAACACTTTTTGAATTATTTTTTAATAACTATCAAAGTGAGAGTGCAATTAATACAATTTGTTAAACAGTCATGAAGGAACTTTTATTTGACTTTGAGTTCATAAATAAAATCCTGAAACATCTGTTTCTGGCCTAGAAGTTATAGGTTGAAATCTTCTAAATCATGTTTTTACCACCCAGTGTAAATGGGGCACGACCTCAAAGTGCTTGTAAAAAAAAAAAAAAAGGACCAAAAAGGAGATAAATGATAACTGACATACAATATTTACACTTTACAATGTTTTTTAAACATGATACAGTTATGCAAATAAACATAATACATTTAGGATTTACAAATGGCATAAACAATTAACGACTAATCGACACAGCACTAACAAATAGTTTCCAGCGGAGAGCGGTTACTGACTGTTGAACACTTTTAAAACAAGAAAAACATTAATTGCACACTTCTGCAGGGCTTTACAGGCTTCAATCATTCTGCAGTGGTGAGAAGACAAGCACTACATTTGGACACACTGATATAGGAAAAAGAATTGCGCTGTAAAGTTTTTACCAGTTGAATACCTCCTTGTATAACAGCAAGTTAACAACAAATAACATAAAAAGTGGCAACTCAAAGTGCAACGCCAAGCTCTGAATCTAATGAACGATGCTGTGAATGCATGAATAATCTCAGAGTTCAAGAATATGAAAACCATACAAAATCCAAAAGGAATGTTATGAAGGCAAAAAAAACATACATACAGTAAAATATCTCGCTGGACAAGGTCGAATAGGAGCTTGGAAAGCTCACAGCGCTGAGTCATCCTGCTTGGCTCGCACACTCAAGGACAAAGTGAGCGTAAACGTTAAACATACAAACACCAGAGTTAATGTTGAATTATTTGGTGTTGGTGTAATTCTCTGGAACACAATCAGTCTGTCAAATCTGTTGAGACTCTGCAGCGTCTGCCAGTATCAGGAGAACATGTGGAGCGTGTGATAAAGTACTTTTCCTGTTAAGTACTTCACCGCAAAAGTGAACTTTTAAGGGAATAAAAGAGCCTGACTGTGAGGCTGTAAAATGAGCTGATCGGATTAATCCCACAATAAAAACAGTGTGAGGGGTTAACATGAGTCCACTGTATTTAAAAAAAAAAAAAAAAAAAAGAGAAGAAGATTTGATTAGTATCTACTTGGTAGAACTGTGGCGAAATCGATAGAAAAGACGTATTCGGTATTGAATACATCATAAAAAAAATGAAAAACTGAATAAATAACACTGCTTCATGGCCCACAAGCTACAATGTGCAGAGTTGGGCTCCATTTCCCTTTATCATCCTTTTCGTCCAAAAACAAAACTTCTTTGCGCTTCAATTATTTAAGCAACTTAAAAACATTAAGGTTATAAAAACATCATATATTTCAGCATTTTTATTTTTGAGAAAAAAGTATAAAAAATCACCAAATAATGAAAAAGAAATATTCTAAATTACACCATGTTTCTTCTTTTCTAAACTTTTCCGTGGGGAAAAAAAAAATCACTCTTAATCAGAGTGCTCTGTGCACAAACTGGTAATATCGAAGTTAAATACATAAATAGTTGATTGGTACCTGAGCGAGGGCAACAAAGCACCTTTTAGAAGCGTAGCACCGAGGTGTGATGTTAGCCCCCTTTCTTTGGAAACTCTGTGATACTTCCGACTGTCCAAAAGGTCTTACAGAGTCTCAGTAATAAGTGCAAATCAAGAAAGTCTCCGTCTGTTGGAAGGAGATCTACTCGTCCATGACGTCAAGAGCTCAGCAGTCCTTATGAGTCTTTGGTGGTCTGTAGGGCAACATCGGCACAGGTCTGAAACATAAGCATGGATACATGACGTCATTACCACAGTAAAAATAAAATGTTAAAGATGTGAAATGTAACTGTGTGATCACAAATGCAATACACAATATAACATGTGCATGATTTTGCATTTGTATGAAATACAAGTCCATGTTATACTAATGCAAAATATCCCCTTTCAGACACGCACCTCGTTGCGTTAATCTGATAGCAGTGTTGGCCCTCATGTCTGAATAAGCACGAGTCACTTAAAAGTCTACTTAAAAGTCACGACGGTAATCTTATTAGGTCGGACCGACTGTAGTAAAATCTTTAATTGAATTGAATGCCCCTGGATTAATGCCAAGGCTGCAGTAGAACAAGGTTAGAGCAGTGTAAGAAAGCTCTCACATTAATAAACCAGGAAACACTGCATATGAGCCTATTTTAAATTGTTGGGGAGGGTTTTCTCAGAGAAAACATTTTTTTTCCACATGGGGTGGCACAAAACAAACAAAAAAAACAGCGTAAAACCACAACAAAAATCATACAGCACTCAAAATCGCATGGATGAAATGATGTCCAGCAAAACACTTGTGAGCAAATAGGAATTTTAACAA
This sequence comes from Perca flavescens, assembly GCF_004354835.1. NCBI lineage: Eukaryota > Metazoa > Chordata > Actinopteri > Perciformes > Percidae > Perca > Perca flavescens. The sequence goes on along the minus strand of NC_041347.1, from coordinate 21,376,834 downwards.
GAGTCTAAAAAGTGATGAAATATATTAGAACATTCACAAGTTAGAAGAGCGGTCAAGTGTCCCTTACGCTCATCAATTAAGGTTTTTAATGGAACAATAACTTGCAAACCATCAGTGATGCAACCTTTGACAGAACAGAAAACACTTATTTGTCTCCGTGATCTCACTATTTCCCTGCAGTGCCACCTCTTCCTCTTGTCCACCAGGTGCCAAACATTGTGCAATACAGTATACATCACGTCTAAAGCCGTGACAAACGTTTACAAAATCACATTAAGAGATGAAGCCAACAATGGTACATTTTTCATGTCGGAAAAGGGCAATAAAAACAGGATATTCCTGTCCCGTTGCACTGACCTGCTGGGTAAAGGGATGGTGGGGGGAGGCCTCGGCACAGTGGGGATAGGTATGGGGAGGGGTCCAGTTCCGGGGATGTGGACCCCCCCGGCTGTGAAACTGTGACCCAGCTGAGAGCTCCTCCCTAGTGGATCTGCAGGTAGGGGTTTCTGAGGTGGACTGGGCTTCTCAAAGTCCTGAAGAAGAGAAAAAAGTCAAATTTAGTCCATCTGGTCAATACTGTATACGTGCTCATTATAATATATAAAATGAAAGAGAATAGTGTTGTCCGGTATTTAAATTTCCCATTCACTGCATGCATAGAGATACATGATCAAGGTGTATCTGTCTTGAGGAATGATAGATTTGTTTCTGAATTAATTGATTTTTAAACGCAGATTAGCACTGTACTAAGTTGGTATTGAAACATCAATAATATATCCTTTTTGCTAACTTACATTAATTTGAAAAACAACACAAATCACATTACTTGTATCTTTAGACACAGCGTAACGAATAATATCTCACATCATCTTCTACCTCTCTTTGAATATGGATCAACTGTATAGCAGCCAAATCTGGAGACAAAGGCAGACATGTTTCACTAGAGGGCACTGTGTTATCAGTATCTTCTCTGAATTCCTACAGCTAACACATGAGATGAATCCCAAACCTCCTCCTTCTCTGTCTCCACCACCTCTGTAGCAGTGCTGTGTGAGTGTAGAAGGTTATCTGAATGAGGTGCCATCGTGTGTTACTAATCTACAGCAAGGAGGCGAGGCAGTGATAAACATCTGTTACCAGCAGCCCGGCTACCGTCACATACGCACACATATATGCACAAAACCTCCCCACACCCACGCCACAACACACACACACACACAGAGGAATACATTGACAAACTTAAATTAATTAAAATGCACAGAGGGAAAGAGAGAGAGAGAGAGAGAGAGAGAGAGAGAGAGAGAGAGAGAGAGAGAGAGAGAGAGAGAGAGAGAGAGAGAGTTCCACATCATGCATGACTGAGACTTAGAGAGCTGGAAGGTTTAAAACATTCATGAGTGCAGTCAAGACTTGACTAAGTTTGTCACATCAACATACAGACTTCCAGTTATAAAACCTGTGAGCGAGAGCTAGAGGTTTTATGTCAGGAGAACTTTGCATGGAGGATATATTCAGTAACATATTTCTTCACTATATGGCAAAAGTATGTCGGACACCCTATCCACATACTTTTTCGGTCTGGGCTCTTTGGTTCCAATTAAGGTCAATCTTAATGCTACAGCAAAAATGTATATATTAGACGGTGGCATGGTGCTTCAAACTGTGTAGCAACAGATTGGAGAAGATCCGTAGTTGTTTCAACACGACAAATGGTTTGGCATTTTTTTGGTGTGGAGGAACTTTACTGGCCTGCACAGACAGAGCCCTGAGCTAACCCCATCCAACACCTTTGTGGTGACTTGGATATCTGCTATATCAGCTATAGAATGGTCAACAATCACATATGAGCATAGTGTTTGGGTCTCCACATACTTTTTGGCCATGTATGTGTTGCTGCAGTTTGAAATGAGTTAGGGAAATTTGAATGCATTCAATTAATCTGATGTTTCTCAATTAAACCATTTTGATTTAAACAGGTCAAATCCCCATCACATTTTCCCACAGCCCAAGCTGACGTCTTCAAATTGTTTGCTTTTTCTGACCAACAGCAAGCATTTTAATTATCATAGAAAACAAGCAAATATTGACATCAGAGCAGACAGAACAAGATCATTTTTGGCACTTTTTGCTTAAAAATGTACTTAAAAGATTATCAAAATAGTTGCCTATGCCCATTTTTGTTGATTGACAAATCAATTTATCAACTAATTGTTTCAGCTCTATATGAAATACAGTCAGTGATGTCATAACATAACAGACATAACATATCATATTCAAAGGGTGTATTCTTTCCAAAGTATCACAAGTCAAACTATAGTGTATTACTGTACATGTCTACTGGTAGTCAGTAAGAATTTAACAACTGAGAGAAAATTGTTTTTACAAACTCAAAATTGGCAAAACTCTGCATACAACAGCCCAAAACTTCATGTGCAGTTAAAAACGTGAGATGCCCCACAGAGGTTGAGATGTTATTACGATGCTTAAATCAGATTGAGCTCCTTTAATGGTACAGCAGGTCCATACTGTCCTTACTTGTTGAGAGTTTGGGGGTAATATAATGTACACAGTAGGGATTCCTGTGATCCCATTAGAGAAACTGTGTGAATCCTAACTAAAACTAACATCATCTCACAGACTTCAAACATACGGTGACCCACCCACTGTGATCTAACATTCATTTCTGACAAACTCCTACATGTGTAACTTATGGATGGTTTAATATGAGTTAAAAATAACCCCCAAAGCAGGCTTCAAAGAAGTGCACAGACGGAAAAACAAAGATGTAAATGGACAGATGCATCTACTCAAATGCAAGAATAATCCAGGACCCATGTGCATTGTAATGTCGCTCTGGGCAGATAACCTCACACTGTAACTGGAGTCTTGGTGGTGTTCACGTGTTAATTCAAAATGAAAGATTGCACTATCCTCCGTGGCTTGAGACAGATATATGAGCCTTGGGCTTACAAGCACCTTTAAACCTCCGGAGGAACTGAAAAATGCGTGGTCGTCTGTCCAAAAGCATAGCAATTTTTTTTAAGTTCCTGAAAAGATGACATTCTGGAAAGGCATGATTTTCACTCCTCAACAGTCTGATGCTGCACTCTGCTTTTGCAGTGCATCTGAACAGGGTTTGAGCTTATTTGTTTTACTTTTATATGGCTCTACAGGTATCGGATATGTATTTTTTCAAGATAATAACAAGCAGGGTCTGTTCGTGACTATACCCCAGCTCCCACACTCTTTTCATATACTCGCTCATAGCAATAGATGCAGGATCGGCTTTCTTCCCCTGGAAACACCTCAACATTAATGGGGTGCAACTGGCACACAGGTATAAGATAGCCTGTGAAAAAAGTATTTTTAAATGAGACATATTGGCACAGACAGCAGGGGAGGTTGTGTCAAGTATTATAATAAGCTTGTAATACACTTTCTATTGAAGGATCGATGTCTTGTACGTCCTTGCTGGCATGTTGTTAAATCTCAGCAGAATCCTCTCTCCTCTCAGCTAAAGTGCATCTTTAATTGGCACACGTTAATATCAATCAAGGTTGATGTGCTGCAATGCTTGATATGGATGCCAAAAAACCATCCAGAACTGGATATGATACCAGTTGTTTCTGCTGTTCAGTGGTAGAAGAAGTATTCAGATCCTTTACTTAAGTAAAAGTACCAATACAAAAATGTAAAAATACTCTATCACAAGTAAAAGTCCTGCATTTAAAATGCTACTTAAGTAAAAGTACGGATGTGAAAGTACTGGTTCAAATTAGAGCTATTTTACCTACTTTACATACAGATGAAGTTCTGCTACAAAACTGATGGAAATTAGTCAAATCTTTGCCTTTTTGTGAAATATCAAATCATTTTACATCTTAGGGCCGCAGTTATTCAAATGAAACCATCTAAGAAGTTTGAAGGGAAATGGTTTTTTTGGTGGAACTGCTAACAACTCCTAGACATCTGAAATGTGACAAGCGTCTCCAACTAGACACTGCTTTCTTGTGAGGACTCACAAGCCCAAAAAAGGTTGGTTTAACCTTAACTAAACTATTGTATTTTATAAGCTTATCGTATGTTTTTATATAAAGTATTCATTTAAAAAAGTAACTAGTAACTATAGCTGTAAAATAAATGTAGTGGAATAAAAAGTAGTCTACAATATTTGCTTCCAAAATATACTGTAGTAGTATAAAGTAGCAGAAAACGAAAATACTCAATTTAAGTACAAGTACCTAAAAATTGTGCTTAACTACAGTACTTGAGTAAATGTACTTAGTTACTTTCCACCACTGCTGCTGCTCACCTGAGTGATTAACCTTGGAGGTATGAGAATTGGATCTCTTCACACCTCCCTCTAAATCCTTCATGGTTTTATTTTTGCTTTACATCTGGGATTATGTTATGCTCTTTTTCCAACAGAGAGAAAGTGTCACATTGCAAAGGTAATGTCTTCCTCTTTTTTTTTTTTTAAGCAGCAGAGTCTCACAACTCTCCTTGCTGCGCTGGTACATGAACGTATCAGGATTCGGATACACCACCAAATACACCAGGCAGATGGATTTACTATCTCCACTGCATCCAATACTGCTGGCTCAGCAGAAAGCAGCGCCTTTCTCAGGAGTGGGCTAACAGGGAGAGAGACGGACTGAATAATGCTGTCGATATGAGGGCAAGCAAGCTGACCGAAGTGCAGAAATGCAGTGATTTCCGGTATCCGACGCTTTGCTACAACCTTTAAAAATGACCATGCAGGTGACTCTACAAGGTTTAGACCATTAACTACAATTTGCATATATTTTACATTACCGCAGAGCATTTGTAAAGAGTACCTCGGTTTTTAGATTAATTTCCTACCTTCCATTTCACGCCACTGGTTTCTGTTAATTTCTTTTTTTTTTTTTTAATCGCGAGATTCAAAATTTGCTTGACATAGATCATCCATCACATTGAGCATTTCGGATTTATTCTTAAAGTTACATTACTGTCACGTGGTAATGCAGCATGAGCAGGGAGTGATTTTAAAACTCTTCATCTGTGTGGCCATGTAAACTGTAACATCTGAGAAATGAGTAGACCCACTGTATAACTTTACACGTTTATTTGTTGTTTATCTCATAGGTTGGATTTCCCGACAACATATCTCATTTAGGTTAAAAGTTTAGTAGTTGACAAAATTATCCCACCTCCCATGGTCTTTCTCAGCAGATGGAGTTTATTCAGTAACCATGGAGTTGTAGATGTCTCAATTCTCATTTTTAAAACTTGCTTCTCAGCAACTGTTTCTCAGGTCAAGGATGAACTTTCAATCTTCATTTTTAAATCAACATTTAAAGTGCTTCAGAAAATGGAAATTTGAACATTTACAGTTTCATAACAATATGATTGAAAGCTTCAGAGCAGTGAGATAGTTTTGTCATCATAGCCTATGATTGCAATACTTTTTTAGAAGGTGACTAAAATCTCAGATGTCAGTGTCCTTAAACGCAACACCAAGGACTAATTAGACCCAATGTGAATTAACCATGACATATACATGAAAAGAAAGGGCCATTGTGACCATTTTCAAGTCTCAGCAGGTTATTTTTAGCCTGGTTAACACCAGTCCCTTCTCAGCTGTAACTGAGAGAGGGTCTGGGAAAGGTTCATTGACAGTTCATTTCCAAAGGAGCGTCACCAACGGACGCCACTCAAATGCCTCTGGGCTCATTGGATAGTCCTTCAACCAATCAGACCAACGATACGGGTGACGCTTTTCACATCCAACAAAATAAATGTGATTTTGGTTTTTGGTGTGGTCCATCCACGCCCTACTTTCTCCTTGCAGGTGTTGCATATTGCTAACTTGTTATCTTCTGCACACATGCTGAAGAATTTCCAAACAGCTGATATGTTGCAGGTTAATTCACGAGGCTCCCTACATGTGCAAGAATAGCGCGGACACGTGCTTCACACCACACACGGCGGAGAAGTTGAGAGAAAGGAAAAAGAGACGGTGTCTCTGTCCGTGTGTGCGTGCGTCCTTGAGAACTGTAACTCGTATAACTTATGTTGTCAGTTAATTATAGCATTGACCGGTATAAAATCGGCATATGTCAGACTGACCTGGCGGTCCCTGGTCTAGGTGAAGCACGGCTTCGGTAGCCGTCATGTTGAATGTAAACAAAAAGCTGCTCGCCGTCGCTGCGCTATCCTCGTCGCGTAAAGCCCGCCTCAACGGTTGTGATTGGTGTTAAGCCCGCCTCAGCGGTTGTGATTGGTGCCTCAATTTTGAGGACATTGGAAATGGGTTTGAATGGGCTCTTCGTCAGACTGACCTGCAGAGCAAATCTCAAATTTGCCGGAAGTTTGTCAGGGTTTACCCAGGCTAGGTTATTTTCATACTTTATTAAAAATAAATAAAATTGATGGTTGCCTAGAATACACTGTAGAAAATCAATGTAGAAACCTGTAGTATGGTTTAGAAAATGGTTAGGAATAATGTACAGTAAAATATACACAACTTGAATTGAATGGGCTTTGCCGTATATATGGTTCATTAAAGCTGTGGTCTACATCATTTTTTTACATTTTTTTTTTAATTTTAAAATATTAAAAGACAATTTATGACAAAGTAAAAGCTATAACACTTGTAGAATGTATGAGTTCTTGAGTCAAACAAACCTGGTCTACTCTGTATGATGACTGCTGGCGAGGCAGACTGAGAAAAGGTGGCACTCGAGGTGGTGAGAGGGACTTGTGGGCAGGCAGGACCCTGTGGTGGGCTGGGAGAGGAGGCAGAGTGGGCTGGCCCACGCTCAGAGACACCGGCATGGGCTGGCTGATGTGTAAGGGCTGGTAAAGGGGCAGCCTGCGTAGGCTGTGAGAGTGGAAGTTGTGTGGGGGCAGAAGAGGCTCTGCACTTAGGTGAGATGGCTGAAAAGACAATGAGAGGAAGTTATTTTCAGTAATTTCAGCAGTTATGTGTTATCATTTATGGCAGCAGTACACAGGCTTTTATTTAGGTGTTACTCATAACATTAACAATCTCTGTTGTATTTACTGTAAGTGCCCCAGTAAGCCATGACAGTGTGACAGTGAGCCAGCATGCCCAATACTAGCAACCTGAAACCAAAGCAGCTAAATGGAATTCAACAGTCAGTAATTGTATGTCCCCTGTCCCCTAAGACATATCAGATCCAACTTTTTAACACACTTCAACTCTCACTACCCCGGATAATCTTGTACCCTCCAAAATTGTATATTGTGCAGTGCTGACACAATTAGCAATGTTGTTTGACCAAAAGAAATCTAAAGGGCAACTATTTTGAGTATTCATTATTTGTCTTTTATCAAGCAACATTTCACAGATTTGCTGGTTGCAGCTTCTCAAATGTACGGAATTTCTGCTTTTCTTGGTTTTATATTGTTGCATTTTAAATATTAAAGTTTTAGAAACTTTATGTCAGACAAAACAGGCAACAGTTTGAAGTACCTGGGTGGAGTCACATTATATTGGCATGGGTCAAGCATATGTGTCAATATGTATATCAATTTAATTTATATTATATATTATTCTTAATCATGGCTGCTAGTTAATTGGTGTCATCATGAGATGCCACTTCTGGTATTCTCATTCTGTTTGTGTCTGTTTGGGATCGGGTATAGTTATCTGTCTTTGTCTTTGTCTTACTGTCTTTGAGTCAGTTTTCAGACCAGGTCTCCTTAAAAAAAGAAAAAAAAAGAAATGTATGCATGTCCAGTCCTGTTAGATCCTCCATAAGTTTAGTATCGGGTTCAAAAGTCTGGACCCAAGGAGACATCTAATTTAAAATGATCAATTAAATTGAGAATGGCCTTATTTTCAAAAAAATTATTTTGGACACCTTGTTGACTTTACCTGAAGTTATTTATTAAATTAATTAAACAAATAATCAACACATTAAATAATTATGGAAATAATCATGAGTTTCAGCCCTAGTCGTGTGTAATGATTGTAGTGCAGGCATAAAAGGTAAAACTCCACTTTAGTCATGAAGCTCTTATTAGTGTGAAATAGCTGATGTCAGAATCAGTCATAAAACTGGAGAACAACATTATTAGATATGACGTTCTGAAATTGTGAAAGCCAGAGTCTGACCACATGTCCTGACCAGCTGTTACCTCTCTGCTCCAGAACAAACCAATAATGCCTAAAATGGGCGGAAAGAATTTGGCTGCTGGATGACAAAACACACACACACACACACACACACACACACACAATGCAGATGTATTCAAAGAGAGATGTTGACTGACATGAGCGAGTGGCTGAAGCGGTCATAATAATAAGAACGGACAGGCTGTTTCAAATAGTCATTCTGGTGGACTGAATAATACTCAACATGAACTGGATGAACCTCTATGCTCAATTATGATATATGTATAACTTCTATACACAGTTGCTGCAGATACACTACAGTGCTAACACAAATCACATCCACACACTCATGAATATAAATGCCTTTAGTTTTGTCGCAAATAGATGATAGTTCATCTCCTGCTGTGCTTATCATTTCCAAGAAACAAATCAAAACCTGCTTAAAAACAAATATCAAGTGGGGCTCAAATAACAACATCCTATGTCTCTTTTAAATGGAGCAATCTCTCAATTACAGTTTCTCTGCCTCTTGTCAACAAAAGCACAGTAATTAATATTTCTCAGAGAGAAATATAGTAAAGCTGAATCAATTATCTGGCATCTTGTTTTGTCAACAAGCCTGGAAGCATGACAACTCTAAATTGAAGCTTGGAGTTTAGTGAAAGGATCTAATACAGTGTAATTACAAAGGAAATCAAATCAAATGGGCCGTGACAGAAATGAGCACACAAACACACACACATACAGTACAGGCCAAAAGTTTGGACACACCTTCTCATTCAATGTGTTTCTTTATTTTCATGACTATTTACATTGTAGATTCTATATGAAGGCATCAAAACTATGAATGAACACATATGGAATTATGTACTTAACAAAAAAGTGTGAAATAACTGAAAACATGTCTTTTATTTTAGATTCCTCAAAGTAGCCACCCTTTGCTTTTTTTGATAACTCTGCAAACCCTTGGTGTTCTCTCAATGAGCTTCATGAGGTAGTCACCTGAAATGGTTTTCACTTCACAGGTGTGCTTTGTCAGGGTTAATTAGTGGAATGTTTTCCCTTATTAATAAAAAAACCAAAGGGTGGCTACTTTGAAGAATCTACAATATAAGACATGTTTTCAGTTATTTCACACTTTTTTGTTAAGTACATAATTCCATATGTGTTCATTCATAGTTTTGATGCCTTCAGTGAGAATCTACAATGTAAATAGTCATGAAAATAAAAACGAAACGCACTGAATGAGAAGGTGTGTCCAAACTTTTGGCCTGTACTGTAACATATTTGTGAATAAGAACTTACAGTATATGCCGATACGTATTGATTAATGCAGTAACAGATATATTGTAGGGAGTGACTCACCTTATAAATGTTGGCTGCAGAGGGTTTGGGTGGAGGCTGGCGCTGTGGGGTGGGCCTGTACATGGACTGAGTCCTGATGGGGCTGGTTGGCCTGTTGGCCTCCACAGATCTATAAGAACAACCCAAGTACTTAAAGGTCCAATCAGCACTTGATTATTTTTTATTTTGTAATATATATTTCATCTATATTTAGATTAAATGGTTCAGGTTTATTTAGATTACATTTCTGGTATATTCACAAAGTTTAACTGTAGATGAAAAAAATAATTTTAGAATTGTTCATTAAAAGAATGTTACTCAGCTAATCATAATTGAAAAAACAGGCCTGTCTTCCCTTGTTTATGAATATAAACAAGAACAGTTTAAGACAAATTAATTTTTGACACACAAAAACAAGCATTTATTGATTTGCCAAATGTTATGTAGAGCTATCCAGGTGCACCCAAGCTAAAAATGTATAAAATAATAAAGTAGCTTGTGCCAATAGAAGACAAGAGCCAAACTGTGATGCTGTTTACAGTAAAATGGTTTCAGATCATTGACTGATGAGCATTAAAATAAGTTGACACTTTCACTTTAAGACAAGAATTTAACTATGGTGTTTTCTAAACACAACAGCTGACTGAGCTACAATCAAACCTCACTGGCTCTTTGTTTTGTTTCGTGAAGAGACATGTTACCTGAGTTTCTCCAAGGTGCTTTTCTTATTGGTGAAGATGAGGCGCAGCAGAGTCTTTCTCTTCAGAAAGATGATGACGGTGGTTACCAGAAGGCTGACCAGGGTAACCAGGATTGCCACAGTAATGACCACACTGTCGGCTGATGCCACATATGACAACACGCACATTAATACACACACACGCACATCTACAGCACAGAATGACAGGACAACGCAAAGACTGTTACAGCTGGGCCACGGTCAGCAGCACAGTTTGATTGTTTGAAGTGATTCACATTTCTCTGTTCTTTACTCTAAGGACTAAAATTCCTTTTCTTTCTCTTTTAGAGCTACAGACTGTACACAGCGTAACATATTGCTGGGTGGAAGAGGTGTTGTGTTACAGGAAAGTTACATTCCAGTCCAAACCACACATTAATCCAGTGCTGATGATGTCTCGATGAGTGAGGATAGAATACTACCTGCTAGTCTCATTGGCCCACTGTCGATGCTCCCACCAAAGCCTGTTTTCCCACAGAACGGAGGGGCCCAGTGTGCTTCACAGTGGCAGTTCATCTTGTTGTTGCACACCTGCAAACAAGGTAATGTTACTGTATACTACATGCTATACTGTAACTCCTTTTCTCCTGCATAAAATAGTATCAAAAGGCATTTGTATTCCTACCAGCTAAACTCCAGATATAAATGATCTGAATGAAAACTGAATTGGTTTATTTTTCATAAATAAACCACTGTCATTCAGAGACTTTCAATACAAGAGGACACTGGCTTTGCATGTGTGTACTGAGAGTCATAATAGATAAAACATGTGCTTGGGAGAGTCCATTCTGTAAAGCCTCAGGTTTTTAGTGCAGAAGTTTGATCCAGGAGGAATCCCTGGCAAGGTAACACAGTCTAGCTGTCAGTTGCAGGGAGGATGGAGGAGTGAGGGAGGTAAAGAGGGAGTTGTGCAGCTGTGGGACATTTACATTTAGCACAGACGTGCAGTCAAGTGCCTTCCCTGCCTCCAGGCCATGGACACTCCTTCATACTGGGTGATGGGGTTAAGAGGCACTTGGGGGGGCCTCAGAGGGAGGTATGATTTTATGTGTAAGTGAAGGGAAAAGCAAATACAATCACAAGGACACATTATCTATCTCTCCTGATTAACACTCAGAAAACCCTAAATTTGAAAAGGCACCTAATTATTTAAAGTCCTGTTTGCTGAAGATGCTATGCTGTTATGCAGAGACATATTATATCCACAGTATGCTCATTTGCAAATGTCTGAGGATATCTCATATGGTTGAAATGGTAATAAGATGGAACTGCAATCAGTCACTGGCTCTATCTTCAGTTTCTCATAGTATTTGATCATCAGAAAAGATGACATTTCACATTTGGATCTATTTTTGTTGTTGAATATGTCTATATGGGCATATGGGGTATAGAAAAGCAACACATACAGATACCACCTGAATACAGCCAATACATTCCTGGCAAGATAAAGTGAGTTGACTTGCAGGCAAACAATATCCTTTATCCCACAGTGAATTCAGATAACCATTTCTTTTCCAGTCAGGTCTCGTACTGTGTGTGAGGTGTTTGAGAAAATGGCAGACAAATTGATTCGGCTGAAAATTCTGCAGGGGGCAAAATGAAGCTCAAGTCCAAACTCTTAATGGGAAACCGTTTCCCTTTACTTCATTTCTCTTGCAAAGTATTTTCAATGTGATTATTTTTATTGCAGTGCGGCTCACTCAACTGGCAGCTTTGTTGTTGAGCACATTTTTTTATCGACGGACTAATTTGGTTCAGGGGTGTTTGGTCATTTACAAGATAATAAGAAAAAAGTCTAAGGACTATAACATTTTAGGATCACAGCTTTGGTTTCTCATCTATCTATAAATTGCAGGAACGTCTGTCTGTCTGTCTGTCTGTCTGTCTGTTTGTGTGTGTGTGTGTGTGTGTGTGTGTGTGTGTGTGTGTTTATGTGCATATCTCTAGAACCGTTAGTCCGATGGATTTCAAACTTGACCAGTGTCTTGTTTGGATTAGAAATGCAAAAGATATCGTTAAATATATATCGGTAAAAGAAGCACACATTGGCACACACACACACACACACACACACACACACACACACACACACACACACACACACAGTCCGGTTCTGGTGATTGATTATCCTGTGCTGATGTGCTAATTGGCTCTCATAACAGGCCAGGTGGGTAGCACACTGCCATGAGTCCATGACGCTAATGTCTGATTACTCCACATTTTAATTGTGATATTTTGTGATTAAATTCTGATTCTGCAACATTCTGTGTCAGCTAAATCAGTAAGTTAGTAGTAGGGTATACAGGTGAGTTGCATATGAAGTGGTTTGGGGTCCTTATGTAAGTAATTTGGGGGTACAATTTGGTTTTGATGAATTCTACAAGCAGCAATACCACAGGCCAAGCAATCGGCCTGTTCCAAACAGGCACGTTTTCAATGGGCACTGCACTAGTTGTATATAATCTCTGCGCTGTAAATTGCCATACTTTCAAGATTTATTTTGTTGTCATTTCTGCTTTTTAGTCAACATGGAGTGTAGCTGCCAGCAGAGACAGTTGCATAATTTAAGTCTCATAAAATGAATAGTTTTAATTTGATTAATAAACAACTATATTGGCGCCCAGATAGCTCAGTTGGTAGAGCGGGCGGCCATGTGTAGAGGTTTACACCTCGACGCAGCGGACCTGGGTTCGGTTCCAGCCTGCGGACCTTTACAGCATGTCATTCCCCCTCTTTCTTCTCTTTCACTTCTTCAGCTGTCCTATAATTAAAGGCCTAAAATGCCCAAAAAAATAATCTTTAAAAAAAAAAGAAAAATAAATAAATATATTGATTTATTTCTCTGCATTTCTTTTATTTTGAAATATGTGTACTGTGTGTATAAGCTGACCTGTTTTTATGTAGGCTTATATAGCAAAACTATTGTTCTGAGGTTCGGTTGGTTCAGACGTTTATTGATGGTACACCAGCATTGGAGCATGCAGCACATGCCGATCCAACTGCGGCTCGTTAAGTTAATTGGTAATGTCATTGTATTTGTAAGTTCAACGAGAGACACGAGAGAGAAGTTGCCTTGTAACCTGTGTTTTCACTCCCCTGGAGTTAACGCGGCCAATGAGGTATGCATAATTCTTTTAATGTGTAATTATCAATGTAAAAGCATAACTGTGTGGCGTTTTATTAACAGTCAATCTAACGTTGTGTTGTTTATTATTCATGTGCTATTCTCTGTGAGAATATTCTTATTTCTGTAACTTATGTGATTTCTATGTTTTTATTTAGTTCTCAAGGCATGTTTGATGGCATCGACGATGACGTAATTCAACTAATAAATGCCCGTAGACAAGAACGCCTTGTGTCCGTGTCTGTTAACTGGAGGGAGCTACAGTGAGAACTCAGCCTGCTCGATACGAGGTGGAGACGAGGAAAGATGTTGATCCGTGCCTGCCGTCCGTCGACGGAGCTGCAAGCACGTTTACATTGAATTTGAGCATCAAAAGATAAGACTGTGCATACACTGATAACATTAAGAGGCAAGCAGAACCCGGGAGCATTGCATGGTTAAACCTACAAGAAGTTGAATATTTAAAACAAGTTAAATATTAAGAAGTGGATAGCCTTCAAGTGCTTAAAGGGGCTCTATAAGTGCTAAAAGTTCAATGTTAATTTGTGATGTATGTATTTACATGTTGAAATATTGCTCAGTTCACCAAGTTATTTACTGCTAAGCTATTTGAAGGGTAAATACTCATCTAAAGGGACCATCATAAAATTTCCAATTTTTTGGTATTATTTGGTGTTAAAGAGAAGTGTTTATTCTGTTTTAAGTGAAATAAGTTAACTTGCATTGTGGAAAGTGTTTCTAGCAGAGTACACTGTAAAATCATATTTGGTTAAATCTAAAGGTAAAGTAAGGTACATTATTGCAATGTAAACAAAGCTAACTGGTAACATTAAGCTAGGTTTGTCACTTACCTCATTTAACTCATTTTAAGTTTGAGCTATTAAACAAAAGGGTGTTAAAGGGCCAGTTCAAAAATATTGAAAATGTCGGAGTATGAGACAAATGAAAGGGACTTAGATGCTAACAATGGAGCAACAGGTTTACAGCAGCAGTTTAAAGACCTTGATATAGATGCATTTGCAAACCCATCAAAAGAGACTGAGGTAGCTGTAGAAACCCAAGCTGCTGTAGAGGAAAGTCTAAGAAGAAGCCAAAGAGCCCGAGAGCTTACTGAAAAGGGTCAAGAACTGTATGACAGCCAGACTAAAAGGCTTGAACATTGCTTTACAACCTCTTATGACAAATGGAAAGTTCTTGCTAAAGAGACTAGGAAAGCAAAACCACAACCTGCTATGGTGACAGAGACTGCTGAAAGTGTGCAACCTGCTGTCGTTGCTCATCAAGAAGATAGCACTACAGCACTGGCAAAAGCAATAACAGAGTCGATCAATGCAAGCCATCTCCCAATACCAGAGCCTTCTGTTTTCAATGGAGACCCACTAAGGTACAAAGACTGGAAAACATGTTACTTCCTGCTAGGCACGGATGCAGCCTACTATTCAGCATTGGACATCCTGGAAGAAAGGTACGGAAGCCCCTTTGTGATTGCCAGGGCCTTCGGGGATAAGATAACTTCATGGCCAAAAATAGGACCCAAGGACAGCATTGAACTAAGAGAATTCGCAGATTTTCTGCAAAGCTGTGAAGCAGCAATGTCTCAAATCAAGAGTCTCGCAGTCCTAAATGACTGTGGTGAAAACCAAAGAATGCTCAACAAGCTTCTTGATTGGTTAACAGCCAGATGGAACAGAAAGGTCCTTGCGGTGGAGGAATCAACACATGAATTTCCAAGCTTCAGCAAATTTGTTCAGTTTGTTGCAAGAGAAGCCAAGATAGCGTGCAACCCTGTGACATCTCTTCATGGTCTGAAGTCTGGTAATAGTGAAAAGGTTAAGACACCAAAGCCTCGAAATGTTGGTGCAAAGGTGTTGGCAAGCAGCTCAGAAGAAAACCCAGACCCTAAAACATGTGTCTTTTGTGAGAAGTTGCACCATGGCATTCAAACATGTCGAAAGTTCAAAGAAAAGTCAATCTCAGAAAGGGTCAAGTTTGTGCAAACTAAAGGACTGTGTTTTGGATGCTTGAAGACAGGACAACGTTCCAAGAACTGTGAAAGGAGGAGTGTTTGCGAGACATGTAAAAAGAAGCACCCAACCTGTCTGCATGAAGACCGTGTCAAGGATGATAGAAAGAAAGTTCACGGAGATGACGAGAGAAAGGAGAGTTGGAACCAAGCCAAAGAGAAGGAAAGGACGGATTTTAAGCAATCAAATGAAGCTTCTAAGGAAGCCACCTCTAACCGTGTGGTGCAAAACATGAATGGAACCTACACGTCAACCGTTATTCCAGTGTGGTTGTCAACAACAAGTAACCCAGAGCATGAAGTTCTCGTATATGCTTTACTGGATAACCAAAGTGACACCACCTTTATCCTGAAAGAGAAGGCAGACGCTCTGGACACACAGAAGGAGACAGTGCAACTTAAACTCTCAACATTGTCATCAAGAAGTACAGTCATTCCAAGTCAGAAATTAACTGGGTTGCAGATCAGAGGCTTTTATTCAGCGAAGAAAATCGCTCTTCCAGTAACCTATTCAAGAGACTTCATTCCTGCCAATGTAAGTCACATTCCTACACTCAAGACAGCAAGAGCATGGCCTCATGTAGAGCACCTAGCCAATGAGATTGCTCCTCTAATTGACTGTGACGTTGGCCTGCTTATAGGCTACAATTGTTCTCAAGCCCTGTTACCCAGAGAAGTTGCATCAGGCAAAGATGAGGAGGCTTTTGCTCAAAAAACAGACCTCGGCTGGAGTATCATTGGATCTGGTAGTTCCTGTGTCGACTACGGGGATGTAATTAGAAGCAGCCACAGAACTATCGTCAGACAAGTAATGCCATGCCTTCCGTCGCCTGCCAATCTGACAAGTGAAGTCCGATACATTTGTCGAATACAAGTCAAGGAGTTAATCACTCCGCCAAATGTCATGAAGATATTGGAGTCAGACTTTAATGAAAGAAGCGTGGAGGATTCTCACTTCTCACAAGAAGATTTTCGCTTCATTTCAATAATGGAGGAGGGAATCAAGATTAAGCCTGACGGTCACTGTGAAATGCCTTTGCCATTTAAAGAAGACAGGCCAAGTCTTCCAGACAACAGGAAATGTGCTGTTCATCGCTTTAAGTGTCTGAGTAAGAGATTTGAGAAAGACAAACAGTACCACAGGGACTATTTAATCTTTGTGAATGAAACTATGATGCGTGGAGATGCTGAGAACACTCTGAACCATCTGTCTTTTGAATGAAAGTGCACTTGTTTGGTGCAGCCTCGTCACCAGGCTGTGCAAACTACGGCCTAAAACACATTGCTGCACAAGGGCAAGGTCGTTTCAGTGAAGCATTCATCTGCTTCATTGAAAGAAACTTCTATGTGGATGATGGGCTGACAAGTGTGTCAACAGAAGAAGAAGCAAAGCAGCTAGTCAGTGAAGCAAGACAGCTTTGTAGCGATGGCAAGCTATGCATCAACAAGTTTGTCTTTAACAGTCAGGAGGTGCTAGCGTCAATCCCCAAAGAAGAGTGTGCTCAAACAGCAATGAATCAAGACCTAGCCTTGGGTGAGTACCAAATAGAGAGAGCCCTAGGGGTTAACTGGTGCATTGCCTCAGATCAGTTCAGATTCAGAATAGTGGTGAGTGAACAACCGTTCTCTAGAAGAGGAGTGTTATCGACAGTTGCATCTATCTATGACCCTCTTGGCTTTGTAGCACCATTCGTTCTAGTCGGAAAGCAAATGCTTCAGCAAATGTGCCAGGACAAGGTCGGATGGGATGAACCACTATCGGATGATCTTCGACCACAATGGGAATCCTGGCTCTTGGACCTAAAGAACCTAGGTGATCTCAAGATAGACAGATGTTACCTTCCAGCAAGTTTTCCAGAAGACCGGAAATATGAACTCCATCACTTCTCGGATGTTAGCATCACAGGATATGGAGAGTGCAGCTACCTGAGAGTGATCGGGGCATCAGGACAAACTCGCTGTGCTTTGGTGATGGGCAAAGCCAGAGTGGCTCCGACAAAAGTCACAACAGTTCCAAGACTTGAGCTTTCAGCAGCTGTTGTTGCTGTGCGTACAAGTGATCTGCTCAGAAAGGAGTTGGATATAGCAGAGGCCCAAGAATTCTTCTGGACTGACTCCAAGGTCGTCCTTGGGTACGTCAACAACGATGCAAGAAGGTTCCATGTTTTTGTGGCAAACCACATTCAACGCATCAAGGAGAGTACTAAGCCAAGTCAATGGAGATACGTGTCCTCGGAAGAAAATCCAGCTGACCATGCGTCAAGGGGCCTTAAGGCAAAAGAGCTCATTGCTTCCAATTGGTTTACCGGTCCAGATTTTCTTTGGTGTGAAGAGCTTCCCAGTGAAGATAGTAAGGTGGACATTGCAGTTGAAGATCCAGGAATTCGTAAGGTCTTTGTGCATAAGACATTGACAACAGACGATTCACTGCTTAAACGAGAGAGAAGATGCAGAACATACCATCATAAGCATTCTTCTCTGTGGAAATCCAAAGTATTCAATGCAAGAAGGAAATAACCAAAGGCAACCTGCAAAGGCTAAATCCTTTTGTGGGTGAACAAGGCATCCTCAGGGTGGGAGGTCGACTAGAGCATGCCGCTCTGCACCCTCACATCAAGCACCCAGCAGTCTTACCAAAGACCAGCCACATAACAAAGTTACTGATTGCACACTACCATCAGCGAGTGCAACACCAAGGACGTGGCATGACGATGAATGAGCTAAGGGCTAACGGTATCTGGATACTTGGATGCAGTCATGCAGTGTCGTCCTACATCTACAAGTGTGTCAAGTGTCGAAAGTTCAGAAGGTCTACAGAGGAACAAAGAATGGCAAACTTACCTTGTGAACGTATGGAGACAACGCCCCCTTTTACATATTGTGGGATGGATTGTTTCGGGCCATTCTATGTTAAAGATGGAAGGAGAGAAGTGAAGCGCTATGGCCTGCTTTTCACTTGTTTGTGTTCTCGTGCTGTGCATATAGAACTCCTTGATGATATGACGACCGATTCTTTTGTCAATGCTCTTCGTGCTCTCATTGCTTTGCGTGGTAATGTTCGACAACTTCATTCTGACCAGGGCACTAACTTTGTTGGCGCAAGACATGAGTTCCTGGAAGCTGTTAAAGAGATGGAACAAGAATGCCTAAAGGAACTGGGCTGAGAGTTTGTCATGAACCCTCCCTCTGCTAGCCACATGGGTGGAGCTTGGGAAAGGCAGATTAGGACAATACGAAGTGTGTTGACATCCATTTTAGATCAGGCATCCCAAAGACTTGACAGTTCATCTTTGGGAACTTACCTTTACGAAGTAATGGCAATTATAAACAGCCGACCTTTAACAGCACATATGCTGAGTGATCCAGCTGGGCCACAGCCTCTTACGCCCAATCACATTTTGACAATGAAGTCTTCCATAGTCTTGCCACCACCTGGAGACTTCGTGAAAGAAGACCTTTATCTTCGCAAAAGATGGCGTAAAGTTCAGCACTTAGCCAACGAGTTTTGGTCTAGGTGGAAAAAAAGAGTACATGTTAAATCTGCAAGAGAGACAAAAATGGCACAAAACCCGCAGAAATGTGCAGGTCAACGATATCATAATCGTGCAAGATGACAATGCACCACGAAATGAGTGGAAACTCGCCAAGGTCATTGAAGTGTATCCTGGTGAAGATGGACATGTGAGAACGCTGCGATTGCTGATCAGTGAATCAGCACTGGATGACCAAGAAAAGCGGCTCACAAAGCAAACATACCTAGAACGGCCTATTCACAAGACGATTACCCTGCTTGAAGCTGATTAATGCAGCCTTGGTTGTTGCTACCTCACTTAAAAGTCTCGTAATTTTAAGTTGAAATCTTTAAGTTAATAAGAAATCACCAGTGATTTGGTGGGAGTGTAGCTGCCAGCAGAGACAGTTGCATAATTTAAGTCTCATAAAAGGAATAGTTTTAATTTGATTAATAAATAAATAAATATATTTATTTCTCTGCATTTCTTTTATTTTGAAATATGTGTACAAGCTGACCTGTTTTTATGTAGGCTTATATAGCGGAACTATTGTTCTGAGGTTCGGTTGGTTCAGACATTTATTGATGGTACACCAGCATCGGAGCATGCAGCACATGCCGATCCAACTGCGGCTCGTTAAGTTAATTGGTAATAACGTTGTATTTGAACGTTCAACGAGAGACACAAGAGAGAAGTTGCCCTGTAACCTGTGTTTTCACTCACCTGGAGTTAACGCGGCCAATGAGGTATGCATAGTTCTTTTAAGGTGTAATTATCAATGTAAAAGCATAACTGTGTGGCGTTTTATTAACAGTCAATCTAATGTTGTGTTGTTTATTATTCATGTGCTATTCTCTGTGAGAATATTCTTATTTCTGTAACTTATGTGATTTCTATGTTTTTATTTAGTTCTCACGGCATGTTTGATGGCATCGATGATGACATAATTCAACTAATAAATGCCCGTAGACAAGAACGCCTTGTGTCCGTGTCTGTTAACTGGAGGGAGCTACATGGAGAGACAGAAAGGAAAGGCAGGGGAGAGAGAGCATATGACATGCAGCAAAGGGCTGTGGGCCGGACTGAAACCCAGGCTGCTGCGGTAAGGACTCAGCCTTAATGATACGCCCTTTACCAAATGAGCTACAAGGGCGCCCCTAAATTGCTATAATTGACGATAAAGATCAACTGCAACCAAACTACTATAGTGGTCTTTCCCTGCAGTGCTGCTCTGTATCTTCTCTCACTGTACAGTCACAAGATGATGGACAACACCTTAAGTAGACCACAAATGATGCTGTTAAATGGGATTGATTTAACCTGAGTAAGTAATGAAGATTGATCGTACAGAGTAGGAGTATCTGCCATTACTTACAGGCTGCACTGTAAATACACTGTTGCTCTGCTATTGTGTGCAATTATTGGGGAAGTAAGACTTAGGGCCCTATTTTAACAATCTGAAACGCAAGTATGAAACGCAAAACGGAAGTAGCTTTGTGAGCGGATCTCGGGCGCTGTTGCTATTATACTGGCGGGATAAATGAGTCTTGCGCCCGACGCAAATCTAAAATGGGTTGGTCTGAAGTAGCTAGGTGTGGTTTGGGCGTAACGTGAAACTAACCAATCAGAGCGTCATCTCACATTCCCTTTAAGAGCAGGCGCGCTTGTTCCATGGCGGATTGCTATTATAATGGCGGATTTGCCTGGCGCACGCCAGCGGGAGCTGTCCGAGATGCGGCAAAGTAATAAATGCCCGTCTTGGCCGGGTGGCGATGTTGCTGCGGCCCCTCGGGCGCATCTCCTCAAGTGGATAGGATTGCTGCAGCCATGGAGGCTCCAAACGCACCACCTGCTCCTGTTGTGCCCCTTTCTCTTCCCCCCACTCCATCTCCGTCCACCCGCTCCACCAGGAGCGCATCGCGCATTACTCCCGGACCAGATTCCGAGTGTCCAATCCCACCGTAGTTCAACATCATGTCGCCTTAATTCCTCTAATATATCCTCATTTATGTCATCAACACATCCATGATTCATGGAAATGTGTAAAACAAGACAAGCCACAAAGAATGCTGCGACTTTTTGAGGACTGTACTGTAAAGTGCCTCCTGATGCAAACACCTGAAGCGAATTTTCAGTAATATTTTTCTTTGTAATTATGTATGGTTTGCAAAAATGGGAATTACTGCGTCCGTTTAGATGAGAGAAGTGTATGCGCGTTGTGCACACGCTACATTATGGCCAAGCACGCGCCCCTAAAATAGCATCTGAATAACGCGCCACTGACTTTAGACTAGGTTTTTTCCTGGTCAGTGTTTTCTGAAACTGCAAAATAGCACCAGGTAACGTTTGCGCTTGAACACGCCTCCTCTTTTCGCTGAACCGCCCCCGGGAGCGCAAATACATTCCCTAATTTACCGACGTGTGTACGTGGAGGGAAAAGTCCGCTGTGCGTCAGGTGCAAAATGGGAATGATACATGCGTCGGTGTACAAAGGGCCCTTAATTTTGTTCAGTTAGTCAAAATGTAACTAAATAGATAAATACAGAGTCTATCCAGAGGTGTTGCACTGTTTCACAGGCTGCAGTGTATAATTTAACACTAAATATTGAGATAGTAGGTACTTTGCACTCACCCCACGTCCATTGCACTTCCCAGAGCACTCATGCACACCAAAGACACTGACATTCTGGCACTCGCGATTCAGGCACACCTATAAAGGGGAAAGCTTCATTAGGCATTTTTAAGAGTCATAGAATTGGACATACTGTATAATGGATATGAATGAATATCTGTCTGGTATGTGCACAGGTTTAGTAGCAGTTGTATGATTGATACCTGCTGCATGATCTCTACTCAGATAGGAGAGTACAGTTGCAGTTTGCCTGTGTATAAACAAAAGTAACAATTCTGATTGAAATATATGAATTAATGTGGAATTATTGGAATACCATTTTTAAGATTTACCAAATTAAACAACTTTTTCAGGCGAAAGTGCAGAGTGACACTCAGGTAGCTGCACCACATACACATCACAACCCTTACTGCAGTTAATAAGGTGAAGACACAAAAGGCACAATATGCAGTGTATCCCTCCTAGAATAAACAACAACATCAGACTGGCAAAATCAGTTGTTGCTTTTATGTAGAAAATAAGGCATTCATAAGGCAAAGCAGTTTTAAGCTCTTCCTCAAATTGTCACTGTTGTGTGGGCCATGTGCTGCCAACTTAACGCCTGATTGGCATTGGAAATAGAAAACTTTTTTGAGAAGTACAAATGCCCAGGCACGTCCAGCTGGGAGGAGGCCTCGGGGAAGACCCAGGACTAGGTGGAGGGATTATATCTCCAACCTGGCCTGGGAACGCCTCGGGATCCCCCAGTCGGAGCTGGTTAATGTTGCTCGGGAAAGGGAAGTTTGGGGTCCCCTGCTGGAGCTGCTCCCCCCGCGACCCGACACCGGATAAGCGGACGAAGATGGATGGATGGATGGATGGACAAATGCCCATGACAATGACCCACCTTCAGGCCAGCAACATTTCAAGATAATGTGTGGAGCTCACTCACATTTTGCAGGGACAACAGCCAGGAGACAAGCTAACTTGGCAGACAGCCATTTTGCACAATAAAGCTTATAGGCATTTTAGCTCCCAGTGCAAGTCCCTTGAGGTAACTGAAAAAAAGGTATGAGTAATTGTAGGACTGTAAGACACCACAGTTTGGTTCCATAGTCCAAAGGTGGACAAACTGGACAGCACATTGCACAAAACTTTGTAGGATAACCCGGCCCTCACACATTCAGCCAAATTTAGGAGGCAAGTGCTCCAGCCCAAAGCTCTTTTTCTGCCTCGTTCTTGGCAAAAAATAGGCCATGATGTCACTGGCATGGCAAGAGAGGTTTTGAGGGCAGCACATAGAAGGAGAAAAGTCGAGAGGCACACCTAATTAAATACTGGTTGCCATAATGGTCTTATCCAGTCCTGGATCACTGGGTTCACTCCAGAGTTAACTTCATTAGCCCTTTTCTTTAGGAAGGGCAACTTCTCTGTCTCTGCCTTGGCAGTACTCTTTAGTCAGCACCCAAAGGAATACTACATAGGCTCATACAGTTGTCAGCCTTTTAGGGTCTCTAGAGGACAAATAATATAGCTGCATGCTGTGGTTTAAGGGCAATAAACAACAAGCTAACAGCTACTTCACAAGCTTTAGAAAAAATGTGTACATTAACGTAGTGAACAATCATTAACAAACATCAAATAACAGGGATGACCTCTGGATAACAGAGAATTATACATTTCTGGTTTATATCATACTTTGTCACTTGTGATTTAGTATTATGCATAGGTGTGTATTGTGCATAGGTGAGACCTATGTTGAATCATAAATACTGAGCATTGTCTGTGCTACCTAAGAAGAATTAACAAAAAGTTGAAATGGACAGTTTTACATACCCCGGAGTGACACTTGATAATAGACTAGCTGCGACCAGCAAACTAATGACATCCAAAAAAAGAGCCACCAGAGACAGGGATATCACGTAATGTTTCACCTGCTGCTTTAACATGTTATCCAATACTAATTGGGCCAAACTCACACGCCTAACCAACACCGCTTTCAGGATAATTGGTTTCCCCACACCCGACCTCGCAGAGCTACAGTACAATAAGGCCATTGCGCGCATTTCAACCTAATAGGACAGGAAATCACAAACTCAATCATCATCTTACCCTACTGTTCTCCAGGCACAGGTACAAAGCACTGAGGTGGAGAAGGGCTCGCTTTGGGAAAAGCCTAATCCCTACAGCCATAGCCGCCTTAAACAATAGGCCTCGCTGAACAGGCCTGAGTGTGTACTGTGGTCTGTCATTGTACAGTATGTTGTTACTGTGTGCTGTTGTATGTACTCTTGTCTGATGTGTACAGTGCTCCGAAAAAGGTCTAAATATAACCTCTTTAAATGTCTCTTTACAATTAAATGATAAACTGATCACTCACCATGCCGTCTCCACACTTTGTACCAGCCAGAACCAGCCCAGGATCAGGCATGTCATCGCCCAGATAAACATGAGTTCCTCGACACAGGATACGCCCTCCTTCTTGAAGCGGGATGTTGGTTTCAATGGAAACAGCGTTTGTTCCGATCACTGGCCGGTTGGCTCCTCCCTGGCACTGAATTTTACCACATTTTGCGTCCCTGGATACAACACACATACGTGCACACAAACATTTAAAGACACATAGTAAAAACACCTAATCAATAAAGCCTCAAACATAAAGGCCTGTCAATCACTGACAAAGATAAGTAACTGTAGAGACAAAAGACTGCTGAAGAGAGCTGCAGTGCTTCAGTCCTCCGGTCATCAAAGCAATTACATCAATTAACAAAGAGCTTGATTACAGAATTCACCCAAAGGGAAAAGATCTTTAGAACAATTAGCCTACAAGAATAGCATGAACTGATTTATGAATACTCTCCTAGTCCGTAATCAGCTGCTATCTTCCTCAAATTACATTTTTCACCCATGTGAACTTTTGTTTGAAGATCACGATTCCACACAATAATGAAGATTGCTAATGACGCTACTTAAGCTAATCAGTTGTGTTCTTTGTACCTCTAACACAGCTGCACAGTCTTACCTTGCATCACATTTGGCAAAGGAGCCTTTGGAGTCCTTCCCACAGTTCCCATAAGGATCACCTGCAGAGTTGACTCGCTCAAAGCATATCCCAGGGGCAGGCTTGGCTCCTGCATACAAAGACAAACAAGTAACATACAAAACATAGTCACCTAAATTAAGTGAAAGGTTTCCTTATTAAAGTGAGTATGATGTACACAGTCCAACTTATTAGTAGCCATTGATTTACCTGGTCCCCACAGGGTGATACATTGTTGCTCATGAGTCTGGCAGATGCCATTGTAGCAGTAGCCTTCAACGCTGTGGCAGGCATGTCCATCATGCAGATAAACGTTGGCAGGGCAGTGAGGGTTTGCACCAGTACAAAACTCTGGCAGGTCACATGAGTTACTAGAATCTCGACACATGGTGCCAGCTGGTTTCAGCTGTGAACAAATACAAGATAGTACAGTAAGCCCTTTCAGACATGGAATTTGCAGAATTGCTGATCTGTTAAAGTCAATGATTTTGGTTAAAAGTCCTGTGTCTTCATTTAAACATGGCAGGACTGTTGTTGAGACATTTCACTCTGAACCAAAAATGTGAACCTTATTGTGGCGCTAGATGAAATGCCATTAGGATTCACTATCAAGGAAATATGAATGTCAGTTATGAATGTCAAGGTAATCGATTGAATGTTCGTTGAGACCTTTCAGTCTGGACCAGAGTGGTGGCCAATGTTGCGATCCATAGAGCCATGCTGCTAGCGTGGTTAAAAATGAAATCAAGGAAGAAAATTGTACTTAATTGTCTACAGATGGCATCAGTGATGGATTTTACAACTGGTTTTGCAGGTGAAGGCTTAATTAATGACCACTGTGAGCGTGAAGTATGATGTCCCCCGCCTCTCACTAGTGGATCTATTAATAATAAGCATTGTTAAGTTCAAGTTCAAGCACTTTATTGTCATTGTGTAGAACAACAAGATTACTTTGTGACAGCCCAAGGGTGTGCTAAAAAGTGATAAAATGCATGTTCGTTAGTACTGGAACAATTAAATAAATATAAATAAATCTAATAATAATAATAAAATAAATATGTCTATCTAGAATAACATATACTATAAAATAACAACATAAGATAATATATAATAAAATAAGCCTAAAATATAAGTAAAAGTTAAGTAATAAAATATATAAATGTATTAATATATGAATAAAAGCTAACCTTGTATAACTAGGAGCTAACCATAAGTGCACATAAACTGCATTATAGCATCAGGTTTTCTTATTGCCACATGGATATATTACACAGTAGTATTACATAAGCAGCGACATTTGTATTGCACATTGCCATCCTGATTACATGCCATTTCCAGAGATCAGTAGCGTTATGGCAGTTGAAAAAAGTTATTAGTGCATATTCGGGGTAATATGTAGCGTCTGTCTGACGGGAGGAGCTCAAACAGTCCATGTCCAGGATGAGTAGTGTCCTTGACGATGTTCTTAGCCCTTTTCACACAGCGGCTCTTGTAGGTGTTCAAGTGATGGCAAATCAGTGCCGACAATGTCCTCTGCTGTTTTGACGACACGCTGCACAGCTTTTTTGGCGGCTTTGGTGCAGCTACTGGACAAGGATGTCATGCAGTTTGTCAGGATGCTCTCTATCGTACACACAGAAGTTCACCAGCAGCTTCTGGTCGAGGTTAGCGCTCTTCAGCCGTCTCAGGAAGTAGAGGCGTTCTTGTGTTTGCTACTGCTGCCGAGGCATTGTCAGCCCAGGAGAGGTCCTCTGTGATGTTGACTCCCAGAAACTTGAAGCTGGAGATTCATTCCACATCATCTGCCTTGATGGTTACAGGACTGTGAGTGGACTTTTTGGTGGTCCTAAAGTCCAAATATTTTAGAGACTTTAGAGAAGATTGATTAGGCTGATTCTATTTTTCCAATCACATCCTTTATGTTAAGTGTTTTTCTGGATATTCATACCGTAATAGTTTGCATGGATGATTTTCATTTGTATTGTGATGATTATTGTGATTTTAAAACACATTTTTATATCTTCCATAATGATGTTGTGTACAGCATTTTGTGGGTTCTTTCTTTTCTTTGTGCATAACAAAGACATTCTAAAGTAGAAGACACATTTTCTTTTCAAGATTATTATATATTTTTGACAGTATGACAATCAACAAAGGTCCCAAGGCCGGAATCGAACGTTGCAGCTATATGGCATGCTATGTTACGACTCGGCTACCAAGGTGCTCCACACACTTAACCTTAATAACGTAATAACGTACTGTTGGTTAATTAGTGTATGTACAATAAAACAACAAAACACAATGTTGATGTCTAATGATGGCTCATGCCATAAAGTCAAAGATGCTTTTGTGTAAATCACAGGAAGGACCCATTTACCCTAAAAGGGGGTTATGTACAGAAACATGTTTAAGGACACAATGAGCGGAATTAATGTGTTTAATCATCTTCAACAAATGTTCTGATTCAAAGAGAGAACACACATCTAAGATACTTTGTAAAAAGATTTCCATGTCAAAGCAAAAACCTCTAATAACTTTCTGCAATCAAACTTGTGAACTTGTCCATAATTGAAATTGGCCTATTGAGGTAAAATATAATATATACAATACATATACAAAGTTGGAATGAAATGATCTGACATATTAAAGTATATATGAGGGCACACTCATATGAGTCTTAATAACCTACCAAAGAGAATTAACAGAGTTTTAGAAGTTTTTAGATCTTGCCCTTGAGTTTTGAAATTAAAAATGTTCATTTTTGCAGAGTAAAGCTTTGTGCAGTACTCAGAGGAGCAGAGGCAATACAATTTTAAAACTTTTTCAGCTATGAGAATAGCAGAAGAGCATTTAAAATGGGAAAAATTAGTTCCAAAGTGGCAGAAGAATGTGCAAGACAGACCCAGGCCTGCATGAAAAGTCTTACCCTGCAGTCTTCACAGCACTGTCCGTGGGCGCACACAGCGTCTCCCTTGAGGGTACATGTGGTGGCGTTACAGCATGGGTTCATACATTCCTTGAATGAGGGAAAGAAAACAAAATAGTTGGACATGTGGACCTGATCATTGCTCTGGAGTTGCTCTCTCTGGAGTTGCTCTCTCAGCTGGTCCCCTGTCAGATCAAGACTTCCAGGTCAGGGGAACACACTTCCTGTCCGGGATTTCTCGCCCTTACTTACTCTGACCTAGAGACCTTTGAATGGAAGCATATTAACTTAAGCTCATATGCTCCTAATTTGGGAATTCTGAAGACCTTTGGACCAGTGTTTAATGCGATGACCCATGTTGGGTCAAAAAGTGGGAGCTGTGAAGCAGAGGAGAAAAAGATAGAAATTGTGTGTAGCAATGTTATGATCTTTAACTCTGATTTGATAGTAGAAAGATGTGGCAGAGTTGACTATTAGGGCACCGTGGACAGGAGCAGGAGTTGGGTTTGAAAGGCCATAAGAGGCGAAGATTGTAGCCACTTCACCACAATGACAAGATCAGCTGGCAGCTGGCAGAAACAGACAAGAAGGTAGAGGACACATAAGGAAAAGTTGAAAGCGGAGGAATGCTGTAAAAGACTTCAGGGGAAGGTTTTGCAATGTTTATCTTTTATTGGATGCCAAAATACATCAGCTTTGTCGCTATCACGCAGAAAATAACTCCCACTAACATTTATCTTCTCTCGTGGGGCTTTAAGGTAATGAAAAGATGTGTTGAAGGCTGGGAACTGGAGGCAGCTGGATTGTTGAATGTCTAATTTTCAGTTGATGTGTGGTTTTATGAGTCTGGCTGTTTACCTCTTGGCTCTGACGTAAGCCTATTGTTTAGAGAGCAGAGAAAAGGTTGCTTTCATCCCTCAATCTAAGTGGGCTGGCAGATAAAACAAGCAGGCCCTTTGTGGTGACATCATTTAGGTTATGGAGGGGCAAGCTGGCAGAGATAGAGTTGGCAAATGTAAATCATACAGTTGGTTTGTTGGTGGTCAAACACAATGACTCCGCTAAAATACTACCAACAGCCTGTAAATGATGGAGTACATAGTCATAAGACCATTTAACTAAAAAATCAAATAAATTGTTCAGTCAGTTTGAAGAGTTAGTTGAGCAAAATTACAAAAACTTAAATGCCCACTCAAAGATGAGTCTTTTTACAGAAACAAAGCTCTGGTTAGTCCTGATTAGGGATGGACCCTGATACATTCAGCCAAAATACCCGGATTTGTTAAGCTCCAATGCTAATGCTAACATGCAAACAAATCTTTTATCTAACCTTTTCTTTCTTATTAAGCCTTTTTAGCTGGTGCTGACCATCCCTTTATTGGGTTAAAATTACGAACATCACTGATCATATCACCTCTAGCTAAATAACATTTAATAATAATAATAATAATAACAATAATTTGGTAATTACTAAAATGAAACTTTGTGGGGAGAAAGTAACATCACTCTGTAACACCAGTTGACGACTGCAAGTGTTTTTTTGTGGTTCAACAAGACCAACGGAGTGAAGACTCTGGAGAAATGATTATGCTGATTGCATTACGTCAATTTCAGCAAAATCTCCTAGTTAAACTTTAATGCTTATAAAATCAATATTTTAAGCTTATCAACTTAATAGCTCTGCATCGTGACCTCCACTATTCTGCGTAAACAGCTTGTGAAAAATGAAGTGTAAAATTCAGTAGGCAACTAATTTCAATCTATCAGATACATATTTAATACATTTTTCATATCTTCTGCTGATCTCATTTTCAGGTCGTGAATATTAATTACACTCAGACTGCCACTAAAATCTAAGGGCTTTATGATCTGAATCTTTTCAGTTAATTATAACTTCAGTTACCTGCAAATGTTACAAACTATATTTGATAATGTATTCGAAAGGATTCAGATTTGAGAAGCAGATAATGAAATGGGGCAATATGAATTTTTAATGGATGAAGATCTGAAATAATCAATTAATCAGTCAAAGGTTTAAAAAGGTTTAAGCAAGAATGCCACACCTCAGTGGTTCCAGCATCTCAAATGAGAGGATTTGCTGTTTTTCTGTTTTATATCATCAATTGATTACAACATTAATGGATTTTAGATGTTGGTTTGACAAACACGCAATCTGAAGAATTGTGAAGGGCATTTTTCAATATTTTTTCACCACCTGAAATTTCCCAGGAAATCCATCAATCTTGAGACTTTTAAGTATACTAATATTCATCCTCAAATCTCCACACAGCTGCCCTGGTTGCAACCGATGGATACTGCTTCCCATACTTGATTCTCACTTCACTTCCCAGGGTGCATACAGTGTATGTGAGCCAGAAACTAAATGTGTGTGTGTGTGGGTGGGTGGGTGGATACGTGCATCAGAGCGTGCCCAGTTGTTTGGGTGGCAAAGCCAAAGAAAGCTTATTTCAGCCTCGACCCGATTACACTTTTGTTTGTTTCCTTTGTCACACAGTTGGACAGTGGTTTGATTAATGGGCTTTCAGCAAGGACATGACATCACTGTGGCAGCTTGTCAGAGCATTGTTCTGCACATGTGGGAGACTAAGAGAAGGTGTGATGTAAATAAAACACTTATATTGGAGGCCACAGTGATATGCTGAGCTTTTAGGCTTTTTTTTGCACAGCAGGTTTTGATGCTTTTAAGCTGCATAAACAACGTTAATGTCAATAGAAAGTTTAACCTAAAGTTTGTTATGGTTTGTCGGGGGGTTCTGAGGGAGCTGTTGAGATTTGCAGTGGTTCTGGATGATTGCTTACAGGACAGTCACTGTTGTTTTTTCTGGACAATGGTCTTTAGGGGAATAGCAAGTTAACAAGAAAAGAAGAAGAAAAGTGCACACTGACTTTTTTTTATCATGATTCCTTTCTACCCATTCTTTCCTTATGTTTGAGTATTAATACATATTAATTTGAGGAAGCAGTTTACTGTAAATAGAAATGAGAAACTTAAGAAAAATCAGGCCTCTTGTTTAGACATTTTGTGGAAAGGACCACCCATGGAATTCTTCTGAATCACATTACCTACACTTCACTAAATCTTGATTCACCGAAGACTTGTAATTGATTTTCTGATCTGCTTTTGTGGTTTTACTGTTGTTCATTCAGCAAGAACATGTTCTTCGTTACACACTGTTTCACATTCACATAGTTATACTGCCCAATACAACCACAGTGTTGGAGACTGATGCAATCCACTGAAGCAGGTTGGGATGAAGGCATCTGGTCTCACCTCTGGCTCCCCGCAGTCACACTCTTCTCCCTCCTCCACGTAGCCGTTGCCGCACTTCTGGCCACCGTAGAGCACCTTTACCTCAGGCATGTTGTCCAAACACATGCCCACACCTTTCTCCAGACTGGCAGCAAGGTCCTTCTTACTGCATGTACTGAACACTGTTGGGAATGGATACCTATGAGAAGAATAAAAGAACAAGATTAACTGTAATGAAAGAATTAAGAGACATGACAAGATTTATTTTGGAAAACAATTCCACATATTTGCCCGAGTCAGACGAAATCCTGCTTTGTGTGTATTTTTACTGTTTAGAAACCAAAATGATCTGGAAAAAGTGGACTGAAGAGGCCTTTGAACTCTCCACATCAATAGATTTCCAATCCTAGTCAATACATAAACAGGCCATCTAGAGAAACATTTTCTCTGGCAGCTACATTTTCAAGAGGCATATCATGGCACCGGGACAATTTAAGCAACTGACTGGAGAGAAGGAGTGTGAAGAGGGGTATGTTGGATGTGAATAACTTGTGTGTGTGAGCATGTGTGTACGTGAAACTTTGACAAAATAGCGGGACCAAAACCACATAATTTCTAACACATTAATTTCACTCCCTGGTATCGCTTACCTTAAGGGCGGACTAATGTCTAATTTATTGAGGAAAGAAATTGGATTTTGTATTGAAAACGAGAAAATGTTATGACTTTAAAGATGAAACTGTGTGATGTGCCAATAACAGCTGTGAAGCCCGGGGGAATGGTTCTCCTGCTAGAGTGAGCTTTTGCAAGTTTAGGAACCAAAGACCAGAAATAAATAGGGAAACGAGATGGAGAGTGAAAAACAAAAATAATATGTAGATAAGTACAAAAAAGAAACATAATTATACAGAGTGGGGACAGAAACAGACCAAAAGACACTGAGGCATGGACAAAGGGACTGAAAACCATCTATGCAAGAAATTAAATCATGGACCAGATGTAGGGTCATAGGGTTGACACAGACCACAACGAAAAAAAAATTAGGGGTAAAATGACAACACAAAATGACTAAAAAGGGACACAAAATGACCACAAAGAGACAGAAAAGGAGAAATGAAATAATGGACAAGACTGCTTAACCAAAACAACCACAAAAGCAACATGACCACAAAGAGATATTTTGTGTCTCTTTCAGTTTGGGTGTCTTGCTACTTTGTAGGAGGGATGGGAGGGTTTTACACGTCTTTGTCCAGGGACCCGTTGTTTCATAATCTATCTGTGGCTGTACAAATAGCAGCTATTGATAATATTTCATATCAGAAAAGTTGCTTTTGGCATTCATTTATAACACTGAATGAACAATGTAACCTGTAACTGTGCCTTTTAAAAAGGCCTTTGTCCTGTTTTGACCTCTCTAAACACACTGGTAGTAGAAACAAAAGCCACAGGACATACAGCATTACAACATAGTGTAAAATAATATCCTAACAAAACCAACCCTCAACCTTGTGCTTCATGCCAGCTAACAAAAAAGAGCAGCCTCACAAAAGGACTGACAGAAAAGCAGGCTTTAGGGTGCAAAATGAGTAGCCCACAGCACAGTCATATTGGGATATAGTCTAGCATCAAAAAGAAGATGTGCGGTGGGAGGCAGCAATGGATAGCAGAGAAGATTGGCAGACATGGCACAGAGAGAGGCAGCTGGCATCGGATACTTGAAAAACTTGACTTAAGACAGAAACATGTCATACACGTACTTATGCAGCGATAGACTGACTGGGGTCTTCAAACGCAACAGGGCATGGAGACTGTCTGCAAAGCTTGCGGCTTGACGGGGCAGATTTGTGAAAATTCAAAATTACACAGAATGTTTGTGGAGCC
The DNA here is from genome assembly GCF_004354835.1 of Perca flavescens. NCBI lineage: Eukaryota > Metazoa > Chordata > Actinopteri > Perciformes > Percidae > Perca > Perca flavescens. The sequence goes on along the minus strand of NC_041347.1, from coordinate 21,344,238 downwards.
TTGCGCTGGACAGAGGGGGAGGTTTGTGTGTGATGCTTTGCCTTTGCCTAAGGGGGATTTGGCTGATGCAATTGCATGGATATTTCACTGCTGTTACTTGACTATAGTGAAGCTCCTCCTGAGGGGACTGGAGATAACAGTGGAGGCATTCAATGGGAAATAAATCAGCTTTTTTTTCCCAAGAGAACACAGATTTCCAGAGAACATGGAACACATGGAACATGAAAAAACATCCTCTTCTAACGGCCACCCATGGGTGAAACCGCTGCGACCACTTCACTCAGACTGTCCACCTTTGAGTGTTGGCTTTCATCTCTCACTGACCAAGATCCAATCTACCTATCTGTCTGTCTTTGTCTGCTCCCATAATCCACTTGTTAGAGCCATTTAACCACCGTAACACACATAGAAAAAGAGCTTTGCTGCCCTGTGCGTTGAGACCCATGCACAAAGTCATGGATAGACAGATTATGCAGATCCAACTACGTCACAGAGCAGACCATGCCCCTTGTAAATAGCATGGGCTGCCACTGATAACAAAACACAGGCATGCTTTTGAATCTGCATGAGGCGCTGGAATGTGTATGACGGGTAAACAAAGTCTGTTCTCAGTAAACTGGCATTAATGGTAGAAGTTGGGAAGGTTGTCAGTTGGATATTTCTTCCCTGAAGAAAACAAGGTTTCTTAGTACCAAATTAGACCCACAAGATCCAAAGTATACATGAATTTTAAAAACAACTTAGAATTATTGCTATATACAGTATACAGGCAGCTTTGGGTTAACTCCCCTTTGCAGACTATTGACTGATTCATCTTCTGAAACACTGACAGTCTTTAAGCATAAACCAAAAGCACACTATCTTTGTTAACCTGTCCACGCATGTGTTGACTATCACTAAGATGGTGTTCAGTTCTCCCATTGGTTTCATGGTGTAAAATGAGAATGCTATATGCTAGTAAATGCCAAAGTTGAGTGCAGCTGACTCACAAAAACAAAAAACTAATGCAATATTACTGATTGGAGTTTGAATGAAGTGAAATGACATTTAAAGCCAATTAAGCACAACTCTCTACAAGTGAGCCATTAGGACGTGCTCTATCATTTATATGCTGGTTTATTTAAAGCAGAGGGCACCTCAACAGCCATGGCGGAAGCCAAGAAATCATTCTAAATGATCTATCTTAAACCGATGTCCTGATGTGGCCGGTGATTGAGTATACAAACAGGGCTTTGACAATTGAGCTGCACCACTAAATTGTAGTTGACATTCCTCTAGGTAACAGGTGCAGTGTCAGCCTCACGCAATGTCCAGGGATGCTGCAAGAATATCTTGCTTCTCCGTCACTCACTGCCAGGTGCAGTTCAATGAGCACATACCAGACAGCAAAGGAGCTTACTGTCCGGACACTGATAAGCACAAATGCTTTCCAACTGTTTCTGTGCCATCGGCTGAATGTCTATGGCTTTCAGGGGGAGGACGGAAATGAATTAATGAACAGGAAAAGACAAAATTAAATTAGTGTTCACTTGGTATGTGATGCAGATGCTGACTAAGAATTTTGAATGTTTTAGTGCAATGAGCAATGCAACTGGACACATGCTTGTTGGTGAACTGTAATATATCATAAAACTGTCAAAACTGTTGTAACATTGGCATAAAATTGTGTCTTCATGTAGGATTTCATCACTCATAGTAAGCTGCTGTTGTATTTAAAGGCAATACGTCAGTCAAAAGAAATTAAAAGGCTAGAAGATAACAACCATGTTCACACCATAGACTGTTCACACTATCAGGAAAAGAAGTCACAATACCACAACCGAAATTGTCTATACAGAAAGACACACCCTAACTCAGCATTAAATAATGTATGCACAGTTTAAATGTTCAGATCTCAGTCTGCAAATGACCAACATTGAAGGTGTGTATTATCACAGCTGAGACCACACGGCTGCTCTGCTGTTCAGGAAATTAGCCGAGCAGAGAGTGTAGGTTTCCCTGGATAATATTAGCATAAAACCCTGCACCCTCTCCAGGTGTAGTTTGCTGGGGTGGAACTAATTTGGCTGTGCACAACAGTTATACAAAATCTAATTAGTCAGCTCTTTTCTGGCTGTTGGTAATGTTTGAAAGGCAAATATGTCATTCACACCGTAAATAACACACTGTTAACGATCATAATCTCATCAATGTCTTACAGCCGCATACATCTGTGATACCGTCAGAGGAAAATGTGTGGTGCTATCTCACTGACAAGCAATAGACTCGGTTTGTTTAGCTGCAAAATCACAGAGACAGAAAAAAACATTCTGCTTTTTTTCTGCTGTCTGTTGATTTTCAGAGAGGGGTATTTGGTTAAAGGGGCACTTTGGAGTTTTCTTGTAAACAAACAAAAGGTATGTTTGCAGTCAGTGTCACTCACCAAAATGAGTGCATCCTTGAGCTCTAACCAACGTCTTTAATGCATTTCCTCCTCATACAACATTTGCAATGCCAATTTTGAAGTATTTAAATATTGTTTACTAGCTTGCAGTCTCCGGTTTCCCAATCTTTGTTGACGTACTGTATTGCTGCAAATCTTGGCACATTATCGGCATCTGCAGCTCAGTGGAATAGTGTGAAACCACTGGCAGGAATTTGTATCACGTCACCCATGTACATGTGTGTTCTTGTGCACATAATATACAATAAAAGCACTTACTCATAGTAAAACAGCCTATGTCAGCCTCAATTTGTTTCCCCACAGGCACATACAGTATGTGCACACGCATAAGTACCTCTACTGCTGTTTTCACTATCTTTAATTGAGCAGCAGATGATCTACACATCCCAAATAGAACAAAATATGATCATACTACTACACAACCTAAACAAGCCCATGTTCTGCAATTTGACAGACCCACTAATAAACTAAAACACTGGCCTTAAATTAATGATTTAAATTTGTACTACAGCAATAGTATTGCATTTTCATTAAGTTGAGGGACTTGCGAGACCATCCATCCATCCATCCATCCATCTTCGTCCGCTTATCCGGTGTCGGGTCGCGGGGGGAGCAGCTCCAGCAGGGGACCCCAAACTTCCCTTTCCCGAGCAACATTAACCAGCTCCGACTGGGGGATCCCGAGGCGTTCCCAGGCCAGGTTGGAGATATAATCCCTCCACCTAGTCCTGGGTCTTCCCCGAGGCCTCCTCCCAGCTGGACGTGCCTGGAACACCTCCCTAGGGAGGCGCCCAGGGGGCATCCTTACCAGATGCCCGAACCACCTCAACTGGCTCCTTTCGACGCAAAGAGCAGCGGCTCTCCGAGCTCCTCACGGATGACTGAGCTTCTCACCCTATCTCTAAGGGAGACGCCAGCCACCCTCCTGAGGAAACCCATTTCGCCGCTTGTACCCTGGATCTCGTTCTTTCGGTCATGACCCAGCCTTCATGACCATAGGTGAGGGTAGGAACGAAAACTGACCGGTAGATCGAGAGCTTTGCCTTCTGGCTCAGCTCTCTTTTCGTCACAACGGTGCGATAGATTGAATGCAATACCGCACCCGCTGCGCCGATTCTCCGACCAATCTCCCGCTCCATTGTCCCCTCACTCGCGAACAAAACCCCAAGGTACTTGAACTCCTTCACTTGGGGTAAGGACTCATTCCCTACCTGGAGAAGGCATTCCATCGGTTTCCTGCTGAGAACCATGGCCTCCGATTTAGAGGTGCTGATCCTCATCCCAACCGCTTCACACTCGGTTGCGAACCGATCCAGTGAGTGCTGAAGGTCGCAGGCCGATGATGCCATCAGGACCACATCATCTGCAAAGAGCAGCGATGAGATCCCCAGCCCACCAAACTGCAACCCCTCCCCACCCCGACTACGCCTCGATATCCTGTCCATAAATATTACAAACAGGATTGGTGACAAAGCGCAGCCCTGGCGGAGGCCAACCCTCACCTGAAACGAGTCCGACTTACTACCGAGAACCCGGACACAGCTCTCACTTTGGTCATACAGAGATTGGATGGCCCTGAGTAGAGACCCCCTCACCCCATACTCCCGCAGCACCTCCCACAGTATCTCCCGGGGACCCGGTCATACGCCTTCTCCAAATCCACAAAACACATGTAGACCGGTTGGGCATACTCCCAGGCTCCCTCCAGGATCCTTGCGAGAGTGAAGAGCTGGTCCGTTGTTCCACGACCAGGACGGAATCCGCATTGTTCCTCCTCAACCCGAGGTTCGACTATCGGCCGAACCCTCCTTTCCAGCACCTTGGAGTAGACTTTACCAGGGAGGCTGAGAAGTGTGATACCCCTATAATTGGCACACACCCTCTGGTCCCCCTTTTTAAAAGAGGAACCACCACCCCAGTCTGCCACTCCTTTGGCACCGTCCCAGACTTCCACGCAATGTTGAAGAGGCGTGTCAACCAGGACAGCCCCTCCACACCCAGAGCCTTGAGCATTTCTGGACGGATCTCATCAATCCCGGGGCTTTGCCACTGTGTAGTTGTTTGACTACATCAGTGACTTCCGCCTGGGAAATCGGCGACAATCCCCGTTATCCTCCAGCTCTGCCTCTAACATAGAGGGCGTATTAGTCGGATTCAGGAGTTCCTCAAAGTGCTCCTTCCACCGCCCTATTACCTCCTCAGTGGAGGTCAACAGTGTCCCATCCTTACTGTACACAGCTTGGATGGTTCCCCGCTTCCCCCTCCTGAGGTGGCGAACAGTTTTCCAGAAACACTTTGGTGCCGACCGAAAGTCCTTCTCCATGTCTTCTCCAAACTTCTCCCACACCCGCTGCTTTGCCTCTTTCACGGCAGAGGCTGCAGCCCTTCGGGCCCCTCGGTACCCTGCAACCGCCTCCGGAGTCCTCCGAGATAACATATCCCGGAAGGACTCCTTCTTCAGTCGGACGGCTTCCCTGACCACTGGTGTCCACCACGGTGTTCGTGGGTTACCGCCCCTTGAGGCACCTAAGATCCTAAGACCACAGCTCCTCGCCGCAGCTTCAGCAATGGAAACTTTGAACATTGTCCACTGGGTTCAATGCCCCCAGCCTCCACAGGGATGCACGAAAAGCTCCGCCGGAGGTGTGAGTTGAAAGTCTGTCGGACAGGGGCCTCCTCCAGACGCGTTCCCAATTTACCCGCACTACACGTTTGGGCTTACCAGGTCTGTCCAGAGTCTTCCCCACCCCTGACCCAACTCACCACCAGATGGTGATCGGTTGACAGCTCTGCCCCTCTCTTCACCCGAAAGTGTCCAAAACATACGGCCTCAGATCAGATGAAACGATTATAAAATCGATCATTGACCTTGGCCTAGGGTGCTCTGGTACCAGGTACACTTATGAGCATCCCTATGTTCGAACATGGTGTTCGTTATAGACAATCCATGACTAGCACAGAAGTCCAACAACAAACAACCACTCTGGTTTAGATCAGGGAGGCCGTTCCTCCCAATCACGCCTCTCAGGTGTCTCCATCATTGCCCACGTGTGCGTTGAAGTCCCCCAGCAGAACAATGGAGTCCCCCACTGGAGCCCCATGCAGGACTCCAGTCAAGGTCTCCAAGAAGGCCGAATACTCCGAACTCCTGTTTGGTGCATATGCACAAACAACAGTCAGAGTTTTCCCCCACAACCCGCAGGCGTGGGGAGGCGACCCTCTCGTCCCACCGGGTAAACTCCAACACAGCGGGCGCCAGCCGGGGCTTGTGAGTATCCCCACACCCGCCCGGGCGCCTCACCCCTGGGCAACTCCGGAGAAGAAAAGAGTCCAACCCCTATCCAGGAGTATGGTTCCAGAACCGAGACTGTGCGTGAGGTAAGCCCCACCAGATCTAACCGGTAGCGCCCCACCTCCCGCACCAGTTCCGGCTCCTTCCCCCACAGAGAGGTGACGCCCACGCCCCCAGAGCCAGCGCCTGCCGCCCGGGTCTGGTCCGTCGAGGCCCCTGACCTTCACTGCCACCCATGTGGCATCGCACCCGACCCCAACGGTTCCTCCCACAGGTGGTGGGCCCATGGGCTGGAGAGATGGGAGCCACGTAGCTTGTTCGGGCTGTGCCCGGCCGGGCTCCGTGGCAAACCCGGCCACCAGGCGCTCGCCGACGAGCCCGCCGTCTGGGCCTGGCTCCAGACGGGGGCCCCGGGCTTCCTCCGGGCAGGGTCACTCCATCTCTACCTTGCTTGCAGATTTTAAAAATAGAATGGTCAAAATTGAAGCAGCAGACGTTGAGATACCCAAGATTTTTGTTCCTAGTATGGGTCAAGCTCCAAAAACACTGAATCCTACATTTCCCATAATGCACCTCAATAGCATATTTCTAAGACACAGCCTGCCTCCTAAATGTGGGCTTCTTCCAAACCGTACACCTCAAGTTTGTCATGCTGGCTACAAAAAACTGTACACTGTACTGCGATGCAGAGATACAGTCTCTTGTGCACCAGGCAGCTTTTCCTGGATCTAAAGCCATATGTGCAGTGCAGATGATTCCTGTCAGTTTGATCATCTCAGCACGTGACGGAAACAGTAGATGCATTGGTCACATGAGGGCTAGGAGAGCTCTTCTATTTGCAGGCTTTCTGACTGACATTAAGCTGTCTCTACTGCTCTCTAAGCTGCTCTACAGACTGACATGCATTTAGTCCAAGCTAAGCAGGAGAGACATGTCTGACCTTTCGGTAAATGTTACACTGCATCACTGGCAGAAGCCTATGGTGATTAAATATCAGAAAGAAAAGCAAAACACAAGCTAAATTAACTGCAAACATTTACCCACTGGCAACCTAACTAGCTTTATCCCTCCTCTCCTCAGCACACATATAATGATATATTGTACCTTCTCACTTCACTTGCAAAAAACTACTGTGTTGACAAAGAAATTCCTTTCTTGGTCTCAAAGTCCAGCCACAGCTCCCTGCTGGGCTTCACTTTCTTCCCAGTAACACATATAGACACAGGAAAGTACTTTTGAGCTTTCTCCCCACATTCATATGACGCAACTCTTAGCTCAACTTCTATAAGACATCCCTACTTCAAAATGTCCAACTCTGTTCCTCAAATTTCCACTCATTGTTAAGACATAAATCTCTCGTGGCCAGTCTTCATGGCTCATAGGCCTGTCATAGACGTTAATGTGTACCCAAACAATTCCTTCATTGTCATCTTTCTCCTTTTTGTCTCTTTACCTCTATCTCTCTTTGTGTTTCTCTTCCTGCTTTACCACTGAGGGAGATAAAAGACAAATAAAACCACTGCTTCCTCGCTCCGCCTGTCTATCCAGGCATAAAGCACCTCTCTGCGGATCTCTCTCTGTGTGCCCTGGCCCTGATCGCAGCTGGCAGCGTCACTGATAATCACGTCATTTAGATGCAGCCTGTCCTTTCCTCCATTAGCAAGTCTAAGCTGAGAATATCCCAAACACACAGCCAAACTAGCTATGCCGCTTTACAACGATGTGTTTAACATTCTGAAGGGATCTGGGCTGAAGGTCAAAGGAGGTTGCTAATATATATATATATATATATATATATATATATATATATATATATATATATATATAAAGAAACCAGATCTGTGATGGGGGAAATGAATTCTAGATTGGTTTGTCAAATTATTGGTTTTGTCAACAGGACACTGAATTTGGGCCGATAGTTCAGGAAATTCAATTTGAGAGATAACTGGCTAAGTCAAGCTTGAACTCAGCTAAAGTCATACTTTTCATCTTTCAAGTTGGCTCAGAAACTCTGCCGAAATGTTTCCCATGACAAACTTCAGACTATGAACTCCATGGCTCATAGTCTGACGCAGCACAACTGATATCATCTAGACAACAACATTGTCTAGACACCACAGTTGATATCTCACCCTTAATTTCAAACATCAAAACAAAGGAAGTACATGTAGCAGTATTAATTGTTTTTTTGGCCACTTGGAAGCAGTGGAATAAGCTGTAAACACAACAAATTGCCTATTTACACATCAAGCAGATACAGAGCAATATTAGCATTCATTTGGAGTTGTGTTTGTGTCCACCTGACACATATAAGTCCAATATTTACTCTCCTTTTGCTATGTAGCATTTAGAAGGAAATATCTGGCTCATTAACTGCTAAATGCTCTACATTTTACTTTTTTTTTTGTGCTGAAAACAGCTGCCAGTTGATGAGAGCGGTGAGTTTGAACCAAAACAGTAAGGTTATGTACCGTGTAACCGAAACAATGAACAGAAAAATGCTAAAACCAGGAAACAAAGGACGAAAGAAAGGGTAATTAATCGTCAATTTGTCACTATGAGCAACCGCTCATTGTATTATATTAATTTTAAAATATTAGTATTGCAATTAACTGGTCACTCAGCGTATGACTTTTTACTTTATCATCTTCCAGTTTTCATTTTTTTTATCTCAGTTCAGTACTTTTTATTGCAGTGAATGAAATTGAATTCAGGTCTCAGGTTCTATCTGGTTGACAACAGCTGGAATTTTGACATGCTCCTGGATCCATATTCTTCATATATGTTACATTCTACTGTATGTATAATTTTTGTCATTTTAAATTGTCTATATTGTAATTGTATTATGTTGGTTATTCTGTACACACAACATCTATTGCATGTCTGACAAACATGTCCGTCCAGGGAGAGGGATCCCTACTCTATTGCTCTTTGTGAGGTTTCTTCCAATTCTTTTCCTTTTAAAGGGTTATGTTTGGGGGAGTTTTTCTTGATCTGAAGTGAGGATCTAAGGACAGACGGTGTTGTATGCTGTACAAATTGTAAAGCCCCTTGAGGCAAATTTGTAATACTGGGCTATACAAATTGACTTGACTAAGATTGTTTGACTACACCATCATACAAATCAATGAACTCCATAAAATAAAGCATTCATCTTCACTGAGTACAAACATAGACTGCAGTAGGCAATAGTTAATGCGCAAATAAAATATTGATAATAGGGAAATATTGATACTTGGAGTCAGTCTACCAACACAATATTGACATGCAACATGTCAGCATACACACTGTGTATGGATTTATTCCGTACCCTTTACTGAGCAAAAAGAGGAGAGTTCTAAAATGAAAGGTCGCTGATCACCTCTCTCAACTATTAATGTGTCTGATCTCATAATTATATGGCACAGAGTGCTGAAAAGGAGTGACCGTGTTTCATTAACTTACCCACTTACATCATGTAGTTATTTTTCTAAATGTCTGCATGACATCATTAGATAGCTTTGGCCAGTGATGAGCTAAAGCAAAGTCATCGTGTCAGTACGCCAAATGCGTAAAAACTACACTGCTTGAATCCAGTGGTGTTATTTCTCAGAAATACATGTTGTAGCATGAGAACAGCAGATGAGCTCACTGTTGCCAGAGGCTGCACACACATGCACAGTTTTGTGTAGTAAAAGGTCGTTCAAGTTTTTCTGGAACAAGTCTCGTACATAGTAAGTTAAATTATTGATGTGTTATTTTGAAGATTTTGTGGCTTTTTTGAAGGATGTGCTCACAAGCCACCCATGGTTTTCTTCTACTATGTCTCTGCTGATTTACAAACATAATTGAAGTCTTTGGGCCCTATCTTGCACCCAGTGCAATTGCCTTTGTACACCGACGCATGTATCATTCCTATTTTGCACCCGACGCACAGCAAACTTTTCCCTCCACAGACGCACGTCGGTAAAATAGGGAATGTATTTGCGCTCCCGGGGGCGGTTCAGCGAAAAGAGGAGATGTGTTCAGGCGCAAACGTTACTTGGTGCTATTTTGCAGTTTCAGAAAACAAATCCACTACTGACCAGGAAAAACCTGGTCTAAAGTCAGTGGCGCTAGTCTAAAGTCAATAGCGCGTTATTCAGATGCTATTTTAGGGGCGCATGCTTTGCCATAATGTAGCGTGTGCACAATGCGCATACACTTCTCTCATCTAAACGGACGCAGCAGTTCCCATTTTTGCAAACCATACATAATTACAAAGAAAAATATTACTGAAAATGCGCTTCAGGTGTTTGGATAGGTCAGAAGGCACTTCAGTACAGTCCTCAAAAAGTCACAGCATTCTTTGTGGCTTGTTGTGATTTACAAAACATTTCCATGAATCATGGATGTGTTGATGACATAAATGAGGAAATATTAGAGGACTTAAGGAGACGTGATGTTGAACCACGGCGGGATCTGGTCCGGGAGTAATGCCTGATACGCTCCTGATGGAGCGGGTGGACGGAGATGGAGTGGGGGGAGGAGGAAGGGGCACAACAGGAGCAGGTGGTGCATTTGGAGGCCCACGCTCCATGGCTGCAGCAATCCTCTCCAGACTTGAGGAGATGCGCCCAAGGGGCCGCAGCAACATCGCCACCCGGCCAAGACGGGCATTTATTACTTTGCCGCATCTCGGACAGCTCCCGCTGGCGTGCGCCAGGCCATTATAATAGCAATCCGCCATGGAACAAGCGCGCCTGCTCTTAAAGGGAATGTGAGATGACGCTCTGATTGGTTTATTGCACATTACGCCCAAACCACACCTAGCTACTTCAGACCAATCCATTTTAGATTTAAGAGTCATTTATCCCGCCGGTATAATAGCAACAGCGCTCGAGATCCACCCACAAAGCTACTTGCGTTTTGTGTTTCATACTTGCGTTTCAGATCGTTAAAATAGGGCCCTTTATCTTCTACTCTCTGTCAGTGTTTAATGACAATTGCTACAATTAGTGCCAGTAAAATCACACATCCACAGGGACTTTTCAAAGATTGTAATGTATCTGCTCATTGCTCTAAACTCAAGCTCAGCTTCTCAAACCTTAGCAGATTGTTCAGAATGTAATTCTGAATAGACCACTGTACTGCAAACAACTTGATTTACCGGTTTCTACATGTCTATACATTGAGCCTGTTCTCATTAGGGCTGGGCGATATGCAGATGATCAAATATCACAATATCTTTGACCAAATACCTCGATATCGATACTGCAACGATATTGTAGTGCTGACTATTGGTGCTTTCACAAAATATTTACACAATGAGATTTTTGATAAATAATCATCAGTATGTGGATATAATGACTAAGTGGGTAAAGGCAAATAATAGAACACAGTCTGGTAAGTTCAGAAAATGACACCACTTCACTGTAATGCAGCCTTTAAAACCAGGAAAAGACAACACTTATGCCATATTACGATATCCAAAATCTAAGACAGTATCTAGTCTCGTATCACGATATCAATATAATATCGATATATTGCCCAGCTCTAGTTCTCATCTGTTTGTCCACCTAATAAACTTCCCCACGTGTTTAACCGTGTCTTTCATACCACACATTTTCTCCCTTAGAACACATTAGGGTGCAATGGGAAGAGGAGCTCGGCTCACAGTATCAGAAATGTCTTGGCAAGTGGTCTGGCTCATTCTATAGCCTAACGCAGAGATCTTCAACAGGGACCCCAGAGTCACTGCAGGGGGGCCTCCAAATTATATATATTTTTTTTTTTTTTTAAGTTTTTTCAAAAATTAAAATGTCTTAACATGAATCCAACATATTATTATCAAATATAAATCCCCACTGATGATAGGCTTACTGACCTAGAGGTAAGGTAGTCACTAAGATAGCCATCCATAGATACAGTATATCCTAAGGATTCAATGTGCCACATGTACATGTAACATTAAAAGATGATTTATAAAATCATGCTGACAATTACTATTTTATTAGCTTAGTATTCTATGCACTAAAAAGGTACGTATAAAGGCGTTAGGCCACCCTACACTTTCTTTTAGGCCCAGTTAAATATGCAACTTCATTTTATACAATATTAGTAGTAGGGGGACCCTGCTCTGTCTCTCTTACAGCTAAGGGGTTCTTGGCCTAATGGATACTGGAGTTCTAGGTTGATACTGAAAAAAACGCTATAACTTTATATCAGCCAATAGTAATTTAAAACACATAACATACACAAACAATCATGATACAGATCCCTGGCCAATTTATCTTTATATAGTTTATTCCATGGAGGCACGGAAAACTACAGTTTAAAGTACTTCACAGGCTCCATCTGACCAGCAGCAAATTAACAAAACTCTAGATGAGGGTTGCGGGTGTGATCTGGGCACCCACAGCCATATGTTTTGGTCCTGTCTGCCACTGGAGGATTTTTGGACAGGTGATTTTAATACACTTTAAAATCCATGTAGCATCATTTTTTATCTTAACATTCTGATAGCCTAGCTCAAAGCTAACAAACCTACAGTTGCGGCCTACTTAATGGCCTGATTGACGACAGATTCGCCTCAAATGAAAAAAGACTGCACCGCGGCGCCATCTCATAAAAACTTTCTGGAGGATGTAATGGCACACCTCAAACTCAAACAGCTACAGCATACTACTCTTAGCTCACAGCGAAAGTTTTATAAGATCTGGCAACCTTTCCTGCTACATTATATTCTCAAAATTGGACTAATCCACATTAACATCATTAATGTGTGGGACAGGCTATGGTTTATTTGTTTGTGGTGGATGAGTCTGTGTGAGCAGTTTCTTTAATTTGTATTTTGAAACTCCATAACATATTTGAATAAAAACAGTAACTTTGTCTTTCAGCCTTTTTGTCAGTGCTTTGAAATCTATCCTGACCACATGCATCCGTGGTTGTGGGACTCACCATCAGACAAACCAGACTGGCACCAGACCAAGAGTGAAATCTGGTATTGCGTTCTGGGTTAGCCTTATCTGCTTGCTGTTTACTAACAGTCACAGAGTCCATCACTTGCAGCAGCAGTGTTATCACAGCAACCCAGGCAACACGAGTAGAATGCTAGAGCAGCTGCTTTAGTCTCAGGCCAAACTGTGTGTGTGTGTCTCTGTGTTTGTATGTGTGTGTTGGGCCTCCTCTCATACAACACCACACAAACAATGGAGCATCATGTACGGATGAAAATGATCCAACCTCTGGAGCTTAGTGGAGCTTAATAAATCTTTTTTGACTGTTCAGGTGAAACAGAAGGCCTAATTATTTCAGAAACATTAAGCTGATAAAAGAAATAAATTTGAATCCCATAGCTGTGTGAAACAAGGCTTTTAAAGGTTAATTGTTTAACGGCTCTAAATCAATGCACTCACAACAGAGAGAAACAGACTAAAGTCCTGATTTTAAACCTCTGGCTGAGCTAATGTTTTTTAATTATAAATAAAATTAGCCTAAAACTACAATATAAATACATATATAGTAAAAAAAAAAAAAAAACAACAGTAATCATTGCAAAGACAGTGTGGCGCAGCGGACATTTATTTATAATTCTGCTACAAATTACAGTTGCCCCAACCAGTCCAGCATCATGAACATTTTTGTCACATTCGTCTTTACTTTTAATCGTAAAGCTTAATTATGAAGCTTATAATCTCTTCATAGATACCGTATTGTATGAAAAATGTCATCAGAATCTCACCCTGTGGAGGGGGTCATGATGCAGCCTCCACGGTCAACTGTCATCCTGCAGCCACAGCCGCGCTCTGGGGTGTCGTGGTTCATCCCAAAATTGTGTCCAAGCTCATGTGCCAAAGTCACGGCTGCACCCAGTGGGTTCTCAGAGTGATCCTGTAGTGGAAAAAAGGGAAGCTCCAGAACATGAGTTATGTGTAGTTACTGTTTGTGTAATCTTGTGTTTGACTGTGCGTAAAGTGAAATCAAAGTAACTTGACCAAGCTTTGAGTCACTAAAAAATGTACAGGACAATTTTTAAGCTGCAGGTTCTCAAAACAGTTCAGTAACTGTCCGATCTGCCCCCTCATCCTTATTCTATTACTCATTCTGCTCATGGAGGCCTGAATTTATCTGCCATTCCATTACCCCTGCAGACCCAATCATACCCGCTGCTAGTGGAGACGACAGCCACTGCAGGAAGCTCCATGAAGCTAACGCTGTATGACTCGCTGCTGCATTGATAAGAGAGACAACTGCCCTTCACAAGGCAGACAGAGACGGAGAATGACGAGAGAGAGGTGGAAGTTTCTTTTTTTGTAGACGGGTTGATAGGGAGACTGGGAAGACGTGGCAGACAGAGAGGGAGGGTGACTAAGAAATTAAGTCAATGTAGTTCTGTACATATGTATGCCAAGGTGAGACTAGGAAAGGAAAAAACCGATGGAGATGGAAACGGTAACCTATCAACTTCCAATGGGATTGTCTTTTAATGATAAGATCATTTTGTGCCATCATTTAGCTAAATTCTGCTGGTTGCAGTTCAATATAATATACCGACCAGCCATTTTTTTTTTTTTACATCATTTTATGTATGATGTTGCATACATTTCCAACATTGATATCTTATTCTTTTTTATGTTGTCACATTATTCACTTTCTTGCAGTTTTATGAGAAGATTGATATCGATCTCATACATGTACGGTAAATATGAAGCTACCGCCATTCACATCTGTGACTGTGAATGGCACCTGTGTATGTTCACCTAAGTGAAGCCCAGCGAAGCATGTTCCAGCCTTAAGACAGATACATGTTGTATAAATGGTGGTATGTTGGTTACATATTTAACATGCTGATCGATGTATAACAAAACCCCTGACTCCTAATAATGTGCATGAATCACCATTTCAAATCTGGCAACCCCTGAGAAAGAGGTCACCCACGTACGGACGCCTACTGTATGTCTAACTGTGGTATCAAATGTTCTCTACATGAGAAATGTACATCCTTTGAAAGTGGGGTCATTTGTCAAAGTTGAGGGCAAGCCGTGCTATTTTCCGCTATGATTACAGAGCAGCATCATGGGGGAGCTGCACTGCGCCTTTTAACAAGAAGGATGGGAAAACTTTCCTCTGCTTCTGTCATGTTTATCAGTGTGTGTGTGTGTGTGTGTGTGTGTGTGTGTGTGTGTGTGTGTGTGTGTGTGTGTGTGTGTGTGTGTGATTCATAGTTGAGTGCTTCCTCACAAAAAGTGTAATATCAGTCAGCAGAAATAGATGAAACTCTTGGAAGCCACAGTCCTTTCTTTGAAGCAGCTGTAAGCCATTATTGTGATGGTGAGAATTTTAAAGTGTTGGTTACAAGAAATGCTCTGATAGTCTTTCTGATATCTTTTCCAGCCATGTGAGAAAGTAACTCCCTAAAACGAATACCATGTAAAAAGTGGATATTGCTAGCTGTCACAGTTTAAACCTTACCATTCACATATAAAGACTCATGTAAGTTTAATGGAAAACAACGAATACATAGCATTATGATGTTTAAACTGAAAGAACATGTGGACCAAATAAAGGATTTGAGGCTGATTAACACACATGGTAGTGAATGGTTTCAGAAATGGTTAATCTTAACTGGCCGCCCTCTAACTGGTTACATGGCCCTTTAATCTCAGTCCAAACCATCTGCCAGTTGTAAGTAATGGGGAAGACAAACATCTGGAGATGCCTCACCGCAGCCACGGCCAGCAGAAAACACATCAATTAATGAGGGATACACATCTGGGCTGGGGCGTAATAACATTGGGCTGATACCCACTTTGTGATTTGGAATGGTTGTCAAGTGCTACAGCAGGCAGAGGAGCCCAACAGGCAGCTAATTTACTATGTGTAATAATTTAGTGCACCAGGGGTACGCAGTTGAGTGAAAAAAAAATAATCAAATGTGTGCTCTGTAAGAGCTGGTATAAACAATTTATCGCATCTAATAAAAATGTAAATGTAGTTTTGTTTAAATGCTGTGGCCTTTGATTTACCTCTTTGCCCCACCAACCCTTTTAGAGATGTCACAGGAAAGCCTGATTAAATGATAGCAAGACTTCAAATGACCTTAAAAGGCAGTCCAGTCCTTCTGAGAGTATATTTTTACATATTCCTTTGTGCATGTGGGTGTTTGTGGTAATGATGGGGCCATGAATGTTGAGGGAGTGCCAGCACAAATATCATTATGTTTAAAAGTATGACTTCCTGCCAGCAAACAACGAACACCTTTCATGTGTAAATCATGTCTGGATTGTGTTAGCCTGCTGAATCTGAACAATGTCCACACTGATACAATCTGGCTACACAGAGGAAGAGGAGGGTGGGAGCAGCAAGAAGGTTTTATACTCACCATGACAATGCCTCCAGACTGTTCAGCTGTGCACATGCTCATAATGGGCGCCATGCCAATGGTGGTGCCCTGGAAGTAAACCCCGCTGCAAAGAAAAGAGGACAGAAGTAGGGTGGAGAGAAGATAAAAATGTTGTATGAGAAAAGGGCTTAGAGCTACAGAACTACACCAGCTGTTGTGCATTGTTTTTGCTTGCTATCCACAAAGTGTGAATTTATTATTGCAGTTTGTTTTCCATTAAGGTTTAGACTAATTTCCTACCAGGTTCAGATGTAGTGTATCAACTTTGTTTGGAAATATATACCATATTATTTGCATTTAAAAATGTTATTTTCTGCAAGTACCCACAGTTATCAAACAGGTGAGGAGAGGTTTCATAATGCTACTACAACCAAAGACCAAGAGTTAAACTAAAGGGGTTATTTTTGAAGGCAGGCTTAAAATAAATAAGCAAAGTAAGCTTTAACCTTCTTTGCATTATCAATGTATTATGTATTATTAGGTCCTTGTTTTTGTCAAATGTTTGGGTTGACTTAATGGTGTAATGGTGATATTGCAGCTGCTTATTTACTGTAGGCGGTGTTAAGTGCAAACATTTGTTGATTATACTGTGTATTCTAATATGGACCTTAGGAGGAGGAGTAGTTGTTGTTACCAAAGTGACAACTAATGGGGCAATTCCAGTATACTATGGAAATCAACTTGCAGAAAGATGATTTACATACAACAGTGAAATCAATGGAGAAAAAAAATGTCTCACTGGGTAGAAAATATGTGTAAAAATCCATGGCATCCACTGGGAAATGTAAATGTAAAGTATAAGTGACTTTGTAGCTAATGGCCCTTTAAGGATCGGTTTTCAAGTGTACAGTACCAGTATCGTTTCTGGACTAAATTTCTTCTGTTAAATTAAATGTCCACCTTATGAGCTGAGCATTGTCGTGAGGTTTCTGCGGCAGCAGTTTGACTTTCCTCCAATCTAGGAACTCGTGCAGGGTGGTGAAGGGATCCTGGGTGATTGGACATTTATCAGAGTCACTCCACACCTCCAGACCCACCAGGGCCACCCGGATGTTCAGGGCCCTGTAGAACTGTTGATAAGCAGGGAGAGTCAGTGTGGATAGAAAGGCCAGGAGATTTATAGAGCTTAGATTGCATGAATGATCAAAGACCTTCAAACAGATGTGTTAGACACACTGACCTTTGGTTACTAATATGCATCCCTGAATAAATATATTACTAGCTCCTGTGTGCATTAGCACACATTTTTCCCATGATCAACATCTTTTCCATGTCTCTATCTATGCCCCCTTAAGCAAATCCATCTGCCCACTGTATCTGCTAGCTATAGATCCACAACTGTGGCAGAGGTATTGGACAGACTAAAAGCAGCTGTTTTAGTAGGACATTAATACATCACACAGTCATCCCATTAATCTCAGCTGGCAGCGATATTTCTATTTTAAAAAAGTGATTTATTCCTCCTGTGCAACGGGGAGAGGATGTTTTACCTTGTCCACGTAATTGGCTATCTCTGCAAGTCTCTGTTTCACCTTCTCCACATCCCTCCCCTGTTTCTGAAACTGAAAACAAAATGACATGTAATCAGAAATAGGAACATTTCCACCTAGAAGACGTTCAGTTGATAAAGATATGAATGATACTGTAGTTTCAGTCATTTTCAGAACTAAAACCATGAAACAACACAGAACACCCGCAAAGTTAATATGTTTTACTGAGTGTAAGGCAGCTTGTCAAGCTGTGACCATCTGGATCTAGAAAAATCTCCTAGTGTTAGAGAGACAAATGGCACGGCCTGAGGGAGCAGGTATATTGGCAGATCTGACAGCCAGCAAAGGTTGTCATCCAAATTGCAGCAAAGTCACACTACTATTTCCACCCTACTGTGTATCCACCTGCATTGGTGCTGGACCTCCAATCTGAGCCCAGTGCCCCCCCCACACACACACAAAAAGAGTCCCCACCCCCCCAGAAAGAATGACAAAATGATATAATTAAGCTATATATTCAACAACCAAAAAAAAATGGATGGGCCGTTTTCACACATACAGGCAATTCGCTTCTCATTCCTCACCTTAGAAATTCAATTCATTTTAACTTACTGGCTGGCACCATTGCACGCCTAGCGTTTCAACACTACGCTTTCACTATAATCAATGAAACTGGCTACACCGGCACAAGGGCAGCACGTAATGGTGTGTAAGCGTAAAAATAGGACAGTCTTCTATTTATATTTTTTATGCGAGGTATGTGTGGCCCTTTTACACAGAAATGGATCATAAAGTGTCATTATTTATTTTAAATTAAACTACCAATATACAGGAAACGACTTAATGACTGTGAATAAGCATATTGGCAGTTTCATTTTGAGAGTTTCTGTTTTTATTTCTTGTGTCCCTCACCTGCGTCCTCTGACAGTAAATTGACGTTTTCACAGCACTGTGCCAGCTCCAAAAAAATGGAAGAAATAACAACAATCCCAAAGCAAAAGCTCTCTGTCTTGCCTGTGACTCACACAATCCTACACCGTGTGTGTGCGCAGCTGGTGTAGCCAGTTAAAACATACATTGCGCGGCACATACGCTCCGCATATGTTACACATTCAATGTAGCCAAAGTCGTGCAACCTTGCCCCTATTTTCAACTGTAACTAACGTTGCTAAATAGTTAAGCTCAACAACTTTTTGGGGGAGAATCACCACCTGCCCTGGAAAAAATCCTAGGGGAAACACTGGAGCCTGACAACATACTTGATCCCTTATCCATTTTTCTTAATTTCCTTTTAGGTCGAGGTCATTTAGCAGAGGGCCGCCAGGAGGAAACCCCACAATGAGCTCATCAGTGCTTACGGGAGACTCTTCTGTATCCACAAGGGCTTTTCCTGTTTCCTATCTGTTCTGCTGGAGAACAGTTCAGCACTTCCTGTCAAAACTGAGCGCCACAAGACCACACTGCTTGCTGCACACTGACCTTATTCTGCAGCCCCAGTGGGACCTGCTCTACTGTGACTACAGCTTACCCTGCTTTTTTCTGCTTATAACATGAAGGGTTGCGTTGTTTTCTGTTGGAATGGAAAGCAACGTAGGTGCATTACCTCTCTGTTGTCTGCAACAATGATCAGCTCAACGTACTTGGTTGTCTTCTGAGCCTGCCTTTTATGCTGAAGAAAAAAACAGAGATGCTGAATGTTAGAAATGTTTGGAGACTTGCTAAAAAAAAAAAGTCTATCTAAAAGGATGTCTATCCATCTGATCCTCACTTTATATTTCAATTACTGGTAAATATCATAGACACAAAATTGATGTACTATTGTTCCCTGTGTACCTACATATAAAGCCTTAAGATAATCACATAACCCCGTAAAACCACAATTTATTCCACTCATTAAATTTTTTCTACAGATTAAAAAACATGATTTAACAAGTTAATTGGAGAGCTTTAGAGATGCTGGTAGGCAGATTTTGTTACTTTTGTAAATAGCTAGCCGTTTACGCCTGTTTCCAGGGGTAAAACATTTGACTGCTAGCTGTAGCTTCACATTTAGCATACTGTAGAGATATGAGAAGTATCAATTGTGGGATCCCCCGGCATGAGACCCCCCTGGCGCAAGTCGCCCCTGATGACATGCGGAGCTCACGAAAGCGGCGCACACAAAAGCGGAGCCCAGGAAAGCGGAGCCCAGGAAAGCAGAGCCCACGAAAGGAGAACCCAAAGCACAATGCCGGCGAGGCAAAAGTCAGGAAATTTCACTAAATGCGAGCTCCAAAGTCTGTAGTGAAATGCAATAGCAAATTTCCCATTCATTGAGTAAAAGCTCAAAACGTTTCTACCTCAACTATAGTGCCCCCTAAAGGCTGATCATCACCAAATCTGGTATAGAGCCGCAGAATGGCATGTCGAACAATAATCTCAAGTTTTGTGATGATAGCATTTACTGCGGCAGAGATATTGCCATTGCAAATGTCCCATTTAAATGCATTGAGTTATGTGCCAAAACATGTCTACGTTCATTATAGTGGCCGATCCTCACCAATTTTGGTACAGAGCCTCAGAGTGAGATGTCGAACAATAATACCAAGTTTTGCTCTGATACCTATTAATTTGGCCAAGATATGCTAAAGTTCATGTTTTGTGACTAGCTACGAAAATTAGTTTGGTTGTAAATTGCACATAGTTTAACGTAGCAAAATTCTTTTGATAACTTTTGGTCCAGTCCATCTAGAGAAAGCTACGTACCAGGATTTGTGCAGATCGGTCGCACGGTCTAGGAGGAGTTTGAAAAAGTTGGTTTTGCACATATCGATATTGCAAAAAAAAGTTCTTAGCGGAAATGGCCGTGGCCTATATCATCAGATTCAGCTCGATTCATGGAACACGTGGATGTAAGGGTTTCTAATGTGTAATGTGGGAGTTATAGGCAAAAACACATTTGACGTCATTATAGCGCCACCTAGTGGTCCATATGTGTAATTGTTGGTATGTGAGGTCCCTGACCCATTGTACATCTACACTGTAAATTTGAAGTTGCTCACATTAGTGTAAGTGGTGAATCCAAACCTGGTTCCCATAGGACATGCCCACTTTGACAAATCACTACCCCACTGTAGGTGTGGCCTCATGAGTGGTCCTAGATGGTACCCTCAAAATTTTGTAAAAATTGCATGAGCCGTTCATGAGATATAAACTTTTTGTACTTGTAGCACCCCCTAATGGAGCCTCAGAGAGTCATGGCAAACAACAATCTAAAGTTTTCACTTCACTAGCATTTATTTTGGCCGAGATATGGCAAAGTTTGTGTTTTTGTAGCTAGCTACACAAATTTGTTTGTGTGTAATTTGCGCAATTTTCATCCCCCCCTCCCCACCACCACCACCATGGACGGTTTAGGCTGTAGCATGAGTTTTATCAACGGAAGAATCAACGGAAGAATAATAATCCTTAAGAAAACAATAGTGTTCCGCAGCTCCTCTGGATCTGTGAACGTTCCCGGCCCCCTCGGGCTTGGACCCCGAATAAGCAAGTTTCCCAAAAAATATCCTACTAAGCCAACAGCAGTTTTATTCCATTTCACTATTAGCATTGTATATGTTAGAAAAAAATGGACGTCATCCCAAAAATGCTTAGTCATACAGCCAGATCATCGATCTTTTTGCCCAAATGTCCCATCTGTTGATGCAGAACTGATGCTCTTCTAAAACTGTGATGCTCAGATATTACTTAGGGTCATTAAGTACTGTATGTTGGTAAGTTTCACTTCCTGACTCAAATGGCGCTTTAATGCTTGGGAATAGTAGCAGATGGATGCTGCACCTGCTCCATGAAAATCATTGGCCAAACCTGCATGGACCCTCAATTTTGGGCTCTAAGTGCACATAAAATGTGTCGAGGAAATAGCAACACCCTCTGGGAACTTATCCAAACTGGTCTGCTTGCCAGTTATTTGGATCTTCGGTCAAACGCCCATTTATCTTTCATCAAATGAATGTTAGTCTTACCCTTCAGAATAATTTTACAATAAAAATTCTGCTCAAATTGATGACAATATAGCTTTGAACTGTGATATCCATTGGCTCTAATACAAGCTTTGCGATAAAAGACATAATACTAATCTCACCCTCGTGTGGAAGGATTGAAAGGGGCTTTTGCTGTGGTTTTCAGGGGCAACAGAGGACATGTTGAAGCCGTGGCCGCAGGCTCCTGGGGTCAGTGTGAGTTCTTCCACTCGATAGATGAAGTGGGCACCGTTGTCATGCCCAGACACTGGCTCAATGATAAATGTCTTGTTTTCAAGCGCGATGAAGCCTCTGCAGAGACAGCAGTGCAAGTCTGAAAACAAAGCCTCAAAGCATAACCAATCACTCAAATTATTTTGGCAACAGGGCCAAGCCACACACAGATTCTAAACACTGGCCTTGTAAGCATTAGAACTCCTCAAGGTTTTATGCACAGAAGTTCTTTCAAATTCATAACTTAGCTCAGTATTCTTATACATCAGCCTTCCGAATGTGTATTTTTTTATATTAATACTTTCAGGTCAATAATATTCATAAATTGTCATTAACTGTTATTGCATTAATAAAATGGTAGTCTATATCAACAATGTTTCACTGTCGGACATTCCGCCGGATGTTCCTTATTTTGTGTTAGCATTTTAAACTCCGGTGGATTTATGAGGACTATGGTTAACTGCTCCTCAGATCTCTGCAGGGTAAATCCAGACAGCTAGCTAGACTATCTGTCCAATCTGAGTTTTCTCTTGCACGACTAAAACAACTTTGAACGTACACGTTTCACCAAAACAAGTTCCTTCCCGAGGCTATTTTGCAGAGGCACCATTGCTCTGTCCGGCGCTAAACGCCGCCCAAGACGATTGTGATTGGTTTAAAGAAATGCCAATAAACCAGAGCACCTTTTCCTACCATTCCAGAATGCTGTGTGGTCTAGCCAGACCCTCCTCCGCAGCGCTGTGGAGGAAGGTCTGGCAATGTGAGACTAATAAAATGGCAACTAAATAGTTATTATATTTTTTGATATTTGCTGGACGCCTCTGTGGACAAAGACAATGAGGTGTGACATTTTCTCATATTCCTGCAAGTCACACACCAACTTAGTGACAGCGTGCTTAAGGGGCTTAAGAGCGATGGGCTGCTGTGCAGAGTGACTTACGTAAATATAAACATTGCAGTAGCAAATAGCACTTAAAGGTCAGTGTTGAGATGCTGTTGGAATTCAAAATGATGGTTATGTTTCTTACCGAAGGCTTGAGCAGGTGCTGAGGGTGACATCAGAGTTTGGATGCGTTTGCACTTTCCCATGGTAGTAGCAGTTATTCTAAAAAAGGAAAATTGTTCATTTAGAAAAGTCTTTGCATACTGTAGATGAAAACATTTTATGCAAAGAGAGCTTCACCCACTGAATAATATAATTAAAGATGTATTATATTTTAAAAAACAAAAATTGCTTGTAACAGTCTTTCGTTCTATCCCCCTCCCCATACAAACCTTTTTATTTTATTTTATTTTTTAATAAATGCAACCTACACAGTTGAAGAAAGAAGCAGGAGATCTGGCACGAATGAGAGGTAACAGTAAAGTGGTAATTGTTTTTCCTTCATTATTCCACCAGAGTGGTCTAGAAAATGGGAATATTTAAGGCTCATCAGACAGTGAAAACATGGTTGTCTGAGCTCACGTAGAGCAGAGGATGTGACTCTTGTTAAGAGAGAATACAGACCTCATTTACTGTCTAGCAGCACTCCAGCCTTCTTAAATCAACTGTCAATAGTCACAACCTTGACCATTTCTCATCTCACATATTGAACTGCAGGAGGAAATACTTTGGGGTAAGATTGTCATTTTCAATGATTTCTGTCTGGTGAGTACAGTACAAGTTACTGAGCCAGGTGGTGATGAAATTGATTCATTACATTAAGTATAAAAATAGAACAGCTACAAATGCTCTGTGCTTAGGCTATGCTTAACCTAGATTAGTTGACCTTTCATACAAGAAAACATCAGACAGGGATAGTGATTGTCTTCCTCAGGTGTCCTCAATGTGTCGTTGATGCTTTCAAAGTAAAATATTTAGTAATAAGCTTTTTATTTTATTTCCTGAAGCTACAAAAAGCAGAACGAAGTTAGAATACATCTTGGTTAACCCCTAATATCCAGTTTTCCTGTTTTATTTCCACTTAAGTGGCTTTAAGGTTGGAAACATTGTCTTGATTTACAGTTCCTGCCTAGGTTTATTTTATAGGTGTTGTTTTGTATGCTAGAGGAGCAGCAGCGAAATCATTATATTTTCAGTGATTCTTTTGTCTTATCAAATAATTCATAAGATGGCAGTTATTTACAGTACACATATTTCCACTGATCCCTGATTAACACATGGCTGATTGCTGAGTTCAGTGACAGCAGGTACTGAAAGTATGCAGCTGTGGGAGGCTTATCTAAGACAATACAGTGTATGTATTTCACAGCCTGATGCAATACTTTTTACCATTACCCCACTCAAAATTAAAGGTGAGAGTGGAAAATGCTGTTTTGCCGAATTGCCAACCATTTCTCCTCCAAGCTGTAAGCGACCTGTCAAACTGTTCTAACTGCCATTTAATTAAACAATGATTTCAATCCAACTTAGCCGCAAAAGGTCAAGAGCTTGTTAACTATGTTTAAAAAAGAGAATGCTTTTCAAAGTCACAAATTAAAGGTTTTTGAAATTCCACAGAAAAGTTATCCTTACCCTACAATGGCTACTATAAATGACAATGTGCAGTTAAACCCTCTTTCTACCTAACTTGAAGTAAAAATACCTTCATCATACAATGAAGAATCAATTATGGCACAGTGCCACAGTGAGTAGCTTTAATAAGTACTCAAAATTACATAAATCTTTCTTCATTTTCAAGAGTAGCAGGCAGTCTGCTTTACACAGCTACCATACACACAGAATAGAAAGTTAAAGCATTCAGGAATAGATCAGCTGCTAAATGGGGATTCAATAATAAAAACCCTGATAGCAATGTTGGCTGAACAACTGCTAGTATAAAATTCTGTTTATCATCAAGTAGGCCACAGGATAAATGTCCTGTTCAGCAACACCTAGAGGCATTGGGTCACATTGTATTGGTGAAAAAAACAACAACCAATTAAAAATAATTAAACTATCTATTTTCAATCCTAAAATAGATTTTTAACTAATGCATAAAATACAGTGTAGATTACCATCTATAATACTGATCCTCTGAGTAAAAAAAACATCTGTCTTCGTGAACACTTTTAAAGGGTCAGTTTTTACAGGGTGACTGTGGAACACTGCTGCACGTCAACTCGACCGTAAATGTCAAAAGCTCTCGAGTGCCACCGTACCGTGAAGTTGTGAGCACCGGTGACTGCACTTCCATCCTCCCGGTAATGTGTCTCAGTGTAATGGCTTGCAAAAAGACCCCTAAGAAAAAGAAAAAAAAAGAAAGTCAACTCAAACAAACCAATGTAATTTTTCAACACTGTGAATCTGAAACTGAAAAATATTCTGAGTTTTAAGACTACTCTAACTTTTTTTTATGTAGATTCAGTGTTGCTTGTAAGGATGTGGGGGGTAATGTGGATAAAATGCTTAGCATTCTGACGCTAGCAAAGACTTGACTTTTTGTGAATTTATTAGGTGATTTGTACATGTCATTGAATCCCCTGGCACTTGGCTTGACTGAGTAGAATCCCTGCTGAGGTAATTATTTTGTCTATGTGCATTTCTGTGCATATGTGTGTGTGTATGTCTGTGGATATATTTTAAACTGTGTCCGTGTGTTTTCCTCCTAGGGCCATGAGCAGATGGACACAGTGAGCCCTACCCCAAGCATTGGCAAAGCAGCAGCAGGAACACCCATCTTTTGCAGCTGCATAATCACACTGACATCAGGCAGGATGATCTCAGGATGCGTGTGTGTGTGTGTGTGTGTGTGTGTGTGTGTGTGTGTGTGTGTGTGTGTGTGTGTGTGTGTGTGTATGTGTGTGTGTTTCATACTTCAGGACAATTTAGTATCTTATCTGTGTATTCAAAGTTCATCTTTTATGACCTGTTTAAAAAATAATCAATCCTCTGTGGCCTGAGCTTGACCACATTTAACATCATTAAATACTTATTATTGCTTTAATGTGCCTTATCATACCATTTGCAAGCTCTAAAACAAATCAGATAAGCCAGCGGCCAGTAATCACTTTAAAGAACCCCGTATGTTTCATTAAAAATGGATGACACATCAGAGGGTAGCGTACGCTTAATGGAAAATCCCCAAATATGTATCTTTCTACTCAACTTGAAAAAAACAGTGTTTAAAAAGAGACACTGATAAACACCCACTACCCAATAACACCAAAGCAATACTATGATGTTTTTGTTGAAAGAAGGGCACATTTAACATGCACTAATACAGGATGTGTTTGCAGTAAAGATGGGATTTGTGTCATGTGAGTGGTAATTCCAAGCAAATGCTCAAGTGCTGTATTTTGGGGGCATGTTTGGGTGAGCCAGCTTATGGCAGCGTGGCTCCTGGTACTACAACACATACTGTATTAAAGCTTTGGGTTTTACATGATGGAATCTGCCTGTAATCAACTCCTTGGCAAGAGTACACAGTTTATGAGGCCATGGATGTTTAGTGTGTTTGCAAAGTGTTTCCCTATGCCCTTGCTGGTTACTTTTTTGCTCTGTGGTGTGGGATTGTGTATCTTCCACAGCTGAATGCTGATGATCAAATGCCCTTGGTTCTCATATCTCTACTGCTCTAATGTTTGTCTCTTTGCCTTTTTACTGTCCCAGTATAGAGAAGTAAATCTGAGCTATTGGACTGACTACAATCCTTTAAAAACAGGCCTTGGCCTTACTTTTTCCTGAGCATGTGTATTAAAAAAAAGATTTAACATTTTTATTGAGACCAGATAGAGAATGTCATTCTCACTGCACGTAAGACGTGTTTTGCCACTCAACCCTAACACTGGAGGAAAATGAGGGTGCCTCTGTCAGATTGCCTCATTAACGTTATCAGGTTTCCTATTAACATTGGGTTTAAATCCAAAATATTGCCAAACAGGCGCTTTTGCTTTGACACAAAATCCTCCGCCATTGTCTTGTTGGTTACTCCTTAGGCCAGTTACACACTGGACGTGTCACGCGAGCGTGTCAACCGCGTGGCGTGTCCATTTATATTTCGGCTCCCATGTTAACAGGTTAGAGCTTACACACTGCCTGCGTGAGACGCGTGCTTATTGGAAATAGAACCAACACCTATTTTTCACGCGAGACGCGAGCGTGTTGGAAGCGTTTCCAAGCAAAATAGAATAGGAAAATATGTTTATATGTCAATTAGACATTTTATCAATGGGAAACATCCATGTGTCCAGACAAGGCTAGCAGCAGCAGTGCCGCGTCAGACACGTTTCTGGTGTGTAAAGACCAGAAACCACGCAGCTGAGACGCAGCTGACACGCAACAGAAACGCCACGCTCCCGTGACGCGTGCAGTGTGTAACCGGCCTTACTCTCTACGTCAGTGTTTCTCAAATGGGGGTACTAGTACCCCTAGGGGTAGTTTGGAGTACTGCAGGGGGTATGTGAGACTTTTTTTATGCATACTTCCTAAAATAATTATACTATAACAACGAATTAATTTAGTGATGGATTCTCAACATTTGACTAGCGTTTGTCATTCGTCTAAGTATTGATAACAAACTTAGTTTTTTATTTGATGAACGTGGGCGCTGATAAGCGAAAATGAACATAATGGGTTTTATTTATTTATTTTGTAAAAAAAAAAAACAACAGTGGGCAAGTAATGTATCCAGTGTGTGCCTGACCACCGTGTAATACCGGATACATAAACTACTGCAGCAAGCCTAGGTCCTACAAGAAACTGCTCACAATTAGGAGGTCTGGGAAATATCCAGAGTAAACAGGTCATGATTTCTGGAAGAGACATTGCTGATCAAATGTATTTTTTTTTTAGCGCTTTGAGCACCACACGCCGAGTGCCATCTAGTTCCATTATAATCAAGAGAAAGCAGACATCTCTACGGGCAACATCTCCAACACTGGACAACTCACACCAACACAATCTAGATTGATAAATAGCACTACAGGTAAGAGGAAAATATGCATGTTTTGTTTTGGGGTGAACTGTCCCTTTAAATGTTTCTTCTTCAAAAAATTTGAAAAATATATAAAAATATATAAATCTTCTATAACTGCTTGAGTCAATAACCACTGATTCAATGCTCCTAAATGTGTGTTGCAATTCATTAGACACAGCCTAACATCTAATTAATGATTCACTAATGGTCGTCCGGGTTAATTGTGATTTATGAGGGGCTCTTTAATAGCACCTCTGGGAGGCAGAAAATATAACGTAAAGAAATAATCTCCCATCTCTTTTATTTAGCATCTTTCAAACTGCTCTTAATTAATTACATTTCTCTAAAAATACATTTACGGCATGATTCACTGATAATTTCTAAAAGCTAGATGAATAGCTTTCCACACTCTCCTCCATGCTTATATTGTTGATTGTCATTGAAAATAATTAGGAGTATGCTTTCTTATTTGGAAAAGGCATTTAAAGGAGATATTTGTGATACTTGGTCTACCTTTTAACCTCTGATCCCTGATGTCTCAGATGAAGCTTCTCTTTCCTTTCCATCCCTTGACGTAGGTGGATTGCAGACACAGTACACCCCACACAACAATCACTGAATGGCTTCTGGAGATATGACTTGACTATCAAAATGCAGGGACCATACAGACAAGGACACAGCAGAAAAACTCATTACAGTGGACCATACAAAATCCCTCTTCCTGTTTCTGCTGCATGCCTTTCTGTCATATCTGAAATTACCAAAGATAGAACTGTTGTTGTTGCTGAACCAAAAATGTGTTTAGATTAGTCTTATTTGAAAAGAACAAATCAAACCTAGCAGACACACACTCGCTACAAAGGGATAATCGATGAAGCCGAAACTGGATGTGTCACACGTTGTTTACATGAATCAGTGTTTTTTAATATCATCCTTTTTTTTTCGGGCATCCAGAGAGTACACTGTTCCGTGCAAATTTAAAGCGCTGAGCCTCATTTACATATATGTGACTCCATGCCACATGTAATAATTCACCATTACACAAAGCCCCTTGAGCATGAAACTATTTGAGAGAAATGTGGCTCCTTTTGCAGTCTCTCTGCTTCCTTTGAAGAATGCTAACTTCAGTGAATTCTTTTAATCCCCTCTCCCCCTACGAGCCTAACCCTAAGCCTTCCTATAGCTGCTACTTATGGTACTGCATGTTTAACTCCTACAGAAGGAGAGAGAGATGAAGAAGAGAGGAGAAACTAAAGAGGTGTGGTTGACAAGTCTAATTCTATTTCCACATACGGCTGCGTTCCAAATTGATTTACATACAGCTCAATGTCCCTTCAGCTTAGGCTTGGCTGTAGCGGGTGCACTGGAGTGTACAAAGCCAGAGAAAACCAGGGAGAGAAGGAGATGAGGGTGGGAGGAGTAGAGAGAGAAAAACTGAAAAATCTCCTGAATTGCAGAATTAGAGGAGTGCCTTCCTTCACTCTACTTCTCTGGCTTTGTAAAAGATTACTCAAGTACATCTGTGCCTCTCTGGGTAACAATCACATAACTGTAGCTTGTGAAAATACAATCCACGTGTCAATTGTATCACCTTAACTATATTATCAGTTTGGTAACAGGCATATTTTTTATCCTTAATCTGTGCTGAACTCTGTTGTCCCACTGAAATCAAAATGTGTCAAGCCATGCTAACAGCTCTGTGAGACAGTATTTAGGCACAGCAACTCTTTGAGCATGCTAATAAGCCCACAATGACAATGCTAACATTTAGCAGGTATAATATCTAACATCTTAGTTTAATATGCAAATTAGCACAAGTACAGTTAAGGCTGATGGGAATGCCATATGTTTTGCAGGTGTTTGCTAATAAACAAAAGTATTGGACAAATGAAAAAAGCAATCGTGCAAAATCAGCTGGTGGCACTTGACATGATGTCAGGGAATCTCGAAAGTGATTAGGATTCTTCCCTGGGGATCTTGAATATGCCAACCTCATGGTGGCGCCAGAGGAAAGGTCAGTAGTTCACCAAAGTCATTAGGATAGATCCTCTGGGGCCCATGAATGTCTGTACAACATTTCATGACTATCCATACTATACTAAACTATGCTTGTCAAGATTCTTCAGTCTGGGGGTGCCTGGATAGCTCACCTGGTTGAGTACCATGGTACCGTATTCGAAGGCTCAGTCCTTACTGAGGACACGTCTCAAGCTTTCCTGTCTGATAAAGGCCTAAAATGCCCCCCAAAAAATCTTAAAAAAAAAAAAGATTCTTCAGTCTGTACCAAAGTGTTGGACTGACTGACTGACTAAGCGTCTGAGTCCTGCTGCTAGTTTGGCTAAAAAGTCACATTAATGTGAAAGCAGACTAAACATGTCCAATATAAACACTCCAACAGGCAGTAGACCAATATCAAACAAACTGATCGGCCATGCCTATTTTAATATTGACTGACCAAAGCAAAGATAGCTGCTTAATGAGTCAAGATCCCTCTTTGCTTAGTTAGAAGTCACAGAGAGCACTTGCTCTCTACTGCTCACTTTTAAATGGTTCTGCTGTGAGTTTACAAAGGTCCAGATGACACTTTCCCAAAAATACGATCGTGAACATGGGGGGACAAAAAGACATAAAATAGTCATTTCTACCATGTTCTTTTTAGAGATTAAAGACCCAGAATGGCACTGCAGATACAAATGTACCAATTACTTAATCTATTAGTGCTCAAGCCCACAATTTACAATCTACAGTGACAAATGTTATGGGTTGCATCCACTTTATAGCTGACATTCGGTTCAGATTCAGATCAAAACCTGCCTTTTTGCCATTCCTTCACTAGGGGTACACTCATTCAAAAAACATTCTCCGTCTGCGTCCCTCACCTCAGGGTTCACAGCTCTGTGTGATGTGGAGTCCAAGGCGAGTGAAGTCATCACATCAGTAAAACAAATTGCAGAGGGAGAAAGAAGGCTTTCTGCACTAGAAAGCAGAAGTGAATGATGAATCACGGTATAGTGATACAGATGGGGGAGGCTCTCTCTCATACACTCTCTAAAATTAACAAAATCACAGGCATTTGTGGAAAAACACAAATGCCTAAAAATATATTCAAATGACATTTTCCTGTTTGAGCTACAACACTGACCATATGATATCTTTCATGACTGCTTGACTTGATTTCTGTGAAGACTGTGGGCCCCATGAAAGATAATATATTGGTGTTGACAGAAAGTAATAAGAGGAAATGATAGCAAGTGACAGTGAGTTCATATAGTTTTTTCTCCTTGGGAGATAGGAGGCTTCAGATGGTCAGTGACTGTTGGGAAATAGACAGCTTCCCTCTAACAGGAGACATTTTACATTGTTCACGTTGATGTATTGCAAATATCCATATTGGATTGTACTGTACCCCTCTTCTGATCATTTTATAGCACACAGTGAGTGGTGACTGTATTTCTAACTGTATAACGTAAATATAGGTATCCATAGTGTGGGATTGTGTATCTTTTGTCAGACATTTTTCTAGTTTGTGAGAGTCTTAAGAACTCACAGATCACTGGAGTCAGTTTCTTTGCTCTGGGTATGCCTTTTTTTTTTTTATAGCATGACGATGGAAACCTTAACTTTTATGCTTTCAGATATTTCTTCTTTTTACCACCCACTGCTTTTTACTATCATAGTCTTAAAAAGTCAGAGGAATTGATAACATAATTTGGTTAAAAATGCAAGGCTGCAGGTTCAAAACAAGGATTACAAATGCTGTGGTGTCAAGCCCCAAACATTTTTATAAGGAAAGCACATGTCTGGTGGCTGTCAAACATTGCAATTTATACTGAAGTTAAATCAATGTTATTATTTCCCTCAGTTGTGAACTAAACGACAACCACCATCGCTAACAGCAGAGATGTTAAAGAATGAACTGTTTCATAGCTGCTGGTCTACACGTCCAGAATATTTAACACCATAAAAAGATTCCCACACTAAACATATTTTTCCCCATAACTGTACAAAAAGCATGATGTCATATTCCCCCTACACCTTTTAAAAGGAATAGTTTGTCAAATCAGTGGGAGGGAAAATGCGCTCTTCTGCAGTACAGTAAGAGTGAACCCTGCACACAAATCCAAGCTAATCGTCTCTCTGGGTACGGTCAGCCGCTGTAACGACATCTTTTGCAAAATCAGCCACTGGCATTTGTATCCTCTCCGCATATTGCACCACTGAGGCCGTTTGTGGTAGTTAATGCTCCAAGCTTCCACAGCTAAACATTAGATCGTTATGAATGGGAAATGTGTGGCTCAAGGAGCGTATGAATTCTTTATTACGCTAACAAAGCAGCACAGAATATTTCTGGGCACCGGATGATGACGGTACAAACTCAAATTGCCGGGAGGCAACATCACCACCCACTAACAAGCAGTGAACCATAAACTCTTTATGTGGTGAGCTGTTAGCAAAATATGCTCTTGATAGCAAAACACACTGAATACATGCTTGATCAATCTATTGTATTATTGGTGCAAACAGTTACAAGTCAAAGGAGATCTTGTACTTATATCTTCAGTAACTAATCACTAAGGAAGAGTCCAACCCAACCTCCTCTTGGCTGGAAGATTAAATGTTGTTGTTATTTTTGCATTTAGAAAAAATAAATTTACTTTGAGAGGTTCAACTGATAACTTCTATACCAGATGGTAATCCATAATTGCTTATGTTGAGTCACTTACCTCTATGAACTCAAACTAATAATTAGTTAGCCAACACTTGTGTTGGGTGGTGTACTAAGTGACAAGCAAACAATATTAAACCCCCCTCCCCCTTTTTCTTTTTACAGCATAAACGTTTTTGTTGTTGACTTATTTATTTTTATTTCATTATTTTCAGAGAGTCACGTGGAGTTTAATGTGAAAGAAAATAATGATATCAGCACAAGCTGTCTGCTTTCATATTATTTTCCTTTAGGGAAAATAGGTGTGTAGTTGTAGTCCTCTGGAAATATTCTTTAAATAATTGATCATCTACAAAAAAAAGTGATAGCAAGGAAGTATTGCTTTTTTTAAATGCTCTGAATGAAATCAAAGTTTACAGCTTGCTGACCTCATTAAAGAGTCAGTTATCAATGTTTCCTAAAAAATACAGACATTTTTCTGCTAGCTAACAGTGCCAGTAAAACCTGAAATACACATCTCACAGGGTTAATGTACTGTAAGCATTGTACTTACTTAAATAGTGAAGAGATATGAGAAGAATCATCTGGAACACTAATGTTTTCATTTAAACCATTTAAAAATGGTGTAAAGCTAATAGAAAAACCTAGCACACCATGCCTGAATAATCATTCAGGTGATAAATCTTCTAAAATAAATTACACTACACTACAAACATACTGAAAAAACATCATACAGTACATTGTGTTTTTTGCAGAATTTGCCCAAAGGTTGATTATTTGCATGCTTGCCAAACAAAATACATAAGGCCATGTTCTCCTGTATACTGAAGTTGGATATATAAACAACCAAGTGTTTGTGGAAGCATCTAATCTTTCTCCATTTTAAGTTTGTGAGAAATAAGTGTTCTAAACAACTTCTGGAAATAGTTTCTGTATGCCTGCCCAGTACTGAGAGAGGAACTGTTTTTTGCTTTTGCTGCTTCTATATTCCCATCCATAACAAGCTACACACCGGAACTAATGAGTGACTAGGGATCTTCAAGGGAGGTGGCCTATTATTATTCATTGGAAAAGAGTAAACAAATGCATAAATGTTAATGTCAGAGGGTTCCTATCTGTCCAATTAATCTATGGTGGCTCCCCTGGGCAGCCTCATTGTTCAGCCATACTTTTTTGTCTTCAGGGGAAATATGCAATTAAGGGCTGAGCAGAAAAAAAATATTAAAGATGTTTTTGTCTTTCTTTTCATTTTTCTTCCCTTCCCTTTTACTTTTGTCTTATCGTGTCATTTCTTTCTTCCTGCAAAAAACACAAGAAATAACTGGTGCATATCAATATGAATCATCTCCCGCTCTCCCTCATCCTTTTTTAAATCCTAAAAGTTGACACACTGACAACTTTAAACTTCCAAGCTGTGTGGAGCACTTGTGCTGCACAAGACAACTGCTTTAATATAACATGCCGTCACTTCACTGACTGCACACATCCCAGAACATCAGCTCTCCAGTCCCAGACCGCACATGGCATTCTTCCCCTCCTTTTAAAAAATGTCTCACGTCATTAAACCCCTTTTTACACTTTCGTGGATGCTGCGCTGATTCTCAAATAAGATAATAGCATACAATCTGTCATTCTCCACCCCATTACTTTGCAAACATGGTGGAGATGGAAACTTTCACTTGGCACTGATGTATAATTTTAACATGAGGATCAGGGTGAGCAATCTGTCACTGATGCTGATGCGGTATAACGTGAGTTGTCATGGCTGCTGGGTATTGAGCGGGAGATATCAATTACTGGACGGGCTACGGCTGGTAAAACAACAAAGTGCTTCTAAGTTAATCAGAGCCCCTAATTCTTTTTTTTTTTTTTTTTTTTTTTTTGGCTTGACATTTCTCTGATAGCTATGGCCAGTTTGAGCAGTCTAAAATACAAAACTGTACTTCATTTATTTACCTGCTGACCACAGGATACATACAGTATGACATAAAACCGGTGTCCTCTCAATAAGGCCTATAAAAGGATTACAAAAAATGCCACTGACCTTCAAGAGTTTAAATTCAGATGTGAAGTAACCTTAAAGAATAATTCTAACAGGGTTCTTATTTTTGCAGGTTTGGCCATCATTGAATTTTTTTATTTATTTTGTGGCAATTTTAGGCCTTTATTATGACAGGACAGCTTTAGACATCAAAGGGGAGAGAGGGGGGGAATGACAAGCAGCAAAGGCCCGCAGGTCGGAACCGAACCCATAGCCCCTGCGTCAAGGACTGAGCCTCTGTATATGGGCACAACAAAATGATGACCCAAACTGCAAAGATTAAACCCCAGTTGTAAAAATATCCTTAATACTACTATACTTTACCAGTTTAAACATATACACATTCCCCAATTGTAAATGGGAATCATACATGTTTTCATGTAGATTTCCTGTTTCTGTCCAAAAAATAACATATTTATCACTTTCAATATACATTTATCTGTTTATCTGCAGATTCAGAACTAAATATGCAACAGTATGCCTCTGTATTTTAGTCTATAGAAAAAAAATCCTACTGCCTTCTGTGTTTATACACACAGCCTGTGGATTAATTGTGCTGCTTCCCCTGTGTTGTCAAGTTCAACATGGACCCAGTACAGCAAAAACTTCCCCTCTATCAGTGATGTCATATGATGCACTTCCTCTTTACCTTGTTTTCCAAAGCACATCTGGATTTACAGTGAACACATACTTCCTCTCTCTGTGTGTGTGTGTGTGTGTGTGTGTGTGTGTGTGTGTGTGTGTGTGTGTGTGTGTGTGTGTGTGTGTGTGTGTGTGTGTGTGTGTGTGTGTGTGTGTGTGTGTGTGTGTGTGCTTATGTGCTGTATGTAAACACCTGAACTGATGCAAGTTAAGCAGTCCGTTTACTGATAAAGCCATTAGTCACATTGTGCTGAAACCTACAATATGTGATCTGGCAGAGTTCTGCAAGAGGCTGCTGTGCATACAGTATGTTATACATGCATGGCGATATGCGTTTATAATGTTTAGTTGTTTATGTTTAGAGAGGCTGACTGTAAACTAAAAAATGGATCAGGAACATACATGATAAGGGCAATGTAAGATCAGGAGGAGCAGCATCAGCAGCAATCTCAATAATCCCTATAATCTGTATTTTATATCACCAGTATGAGATGATAGCATGGTGAGCGATATTGGTATTAACCATATCAGATAAACACCCCTGAGAGTGTGAAATAGCTGCTAAGCTGTGCCGTCTCAAGCAGAACAGTCCTTATTTCTCATGGGTCCACTACAAATGACCCATTCTCTGTGCCATGCTGAGATATAATGTAGGAGGATTTGAATCACACACAAAGCAATTTCTACTTTGAAGATAATTTGTCATTAAAGCTTTTATATCAAGCTTTTATGGCGAGGTTTGCGTGTGAAAAGTGATTTTGATACACTCTACTGCTGGCTAGAGCTGCAAAGACTTATCAATTAGTTGTGAACTATTATATTAATCGCCAACTATTTTGATAATCGATTAATTGCTTCTAGTCATTTTAGAAATTCTCTAATTCCAATTTCTTAAATGTGAATATTGTCTAGTTTCCTTACTCATCTGTCATTAAACGGAATATCTTTGAGTTGTGGACTAAACAAGACATTTGAGGACGTCCTCTTGGACCTTTTCACCATTTCCTGACATTTATTAGACCAAATGTTAGTTCCAGCCCTACTGCTGGCTGATTCCCTGGCCTTGGAACTGTAATTTGATGACAAATTGTACTCTAAACCTGTCATAGGCAAATGCATAATCTGCATTACAATGTACTAACACATGCATTTTATTATCTTGATAAATCTATTTAGAGTGAGTGTAATGTAATTTCTCATCTACCACATTGTCCAGGTTTTTTTACATCAGTGTTTCCTGCTGATGCAGATAAATGATGCTGAGGTTAAATATGAATATTATGCACCATCAACATCTGTAGCCCCACACTATCTAGCTAATAAATTGGGACACCTCTGTATGTGTGTGTGTGTGTGTGTGTGTGTGTGTGTGTGTGTGTGTGTGTGTGTGTGTGTGTGTGTTGTACTGACTTGGCCAAAATTTAGCATATAGTATGCAGTATGCAAACAAAAGCAAAATCTGCAGTATGCCAAAAATACCCGGATGTCGTACTGATTCTGAGAAATTCTCCAGTATGCCTCGGA
Organism: Perca flavescens; assembly: GCF_004354835.1. Classification (NCBI taxonomy): domain Eukaryota; kingdom Metazoa; phylum Chordata; class Actinopteri; order Perciformes; family Percidae; genus Perca; species Perca flavescens. The sequence continues at coordinate 21,307,642 of NC_041347.1, read as the reverse complement.
CCAGTCTATCTCACCTACTGTATCCCATAATGCAAAGTGCCGCAACAATCACAACAACCGCGGATTGCCATTGTGGCAAACAAATGGAACCTTTTACATTGTTCATCTGCTATTTCATCACTCAATTCACTTCGGAGACTTTTTATGCGAGAAATCAACTATGCAGAGCTCATATATGGGCCAGTTTACGAAAATTGATGGCTTGATGCTTGATTGGTGCGACGGTGTCAGAGTTCAGAAGCTCCACAGTCTAACATGACAGCCAGCGGGTGCCTGCCGGGGTCGCTGGCTTGCCGGTCGGCCTGTCCCCCTTCACAGACCCCGCTGTGAGCTGGCTGGAGCTCTCTCAGGAGACTCGCGGACAAGAGTCGTTTATTTCCCCGATCATTTGTTTAAAGGTTCCCTGCCACACGTATTTCATTACTTTGTGGTAATGTCTGAAGTTCTACCATGGATTCTGTAACATTTTTTGTGGAAAAAATGCCTTGGTTACCTTGTTTCAAGCCATTCTAGCGTAGTATAGAAAGCCTACAGGAAGACTCAGCTTGATTTCTGCTAGTGTTGACGAACTGACCGAAGAGCCGGTTAATTAACCCGACTCTTGTCACTGAATGAGAATTGAACATACACACACAGAGAGAGAGAGAGAGAGAGAGAGAGAGAGAGAGAGAGAGAGAGAGAGAGAGAGAGAGAGAGCCACAACTTGACTATATTGACAAAGTGCTTTGACAACACCCTCACCATCCTCTGTACTGCTGAGGGCCCCTAAAAATATGTATTGAGCAGTGAACAAATAGATGGTATGCTGACATACTACATTAGTGATTTAATGTATTTAACCATTTAATTAAATGTAAAATTATGACAATAACTGGAACACATACATCATTTTGGCTTATTATTCCTTAAAATTATTGACTTTATCTGTTGCACTCCAACTAATGTTTTAGGTAGTTGTAACATATTGTAATAAACCTATTCTAATAAACAAGTTGATTCAAGCTACATAATCACATAATTATGTGAATAACAACATGCAGACACTTTATTACAGGTCAGAAGTACAGTATGTGATTTTCTTTAAGGCCAAATCAACTTAAACTATCGTTTGGTCAAAAAAACTGGCTTAACACTTATCTTTCCCAGAGATCACTTGATCTGGTAAATCAATCACACTTTTAGGGAAGGATAGAAGCACAGAGACAAAGTGAACCTAGGGAGAGCCTTTGAGCTAGTTTGTCTCCGATGCTTGGCTCTGATCCCACTGGTCAAAAAACTACCACTCTAATCTTTTCCCCAAGCAACGCCTAAGACTGCTCTCCCTCTCTCTCTTACTTTTTGTCCTTCAAGACTTGGCAACTTTCCCCAAGGACGCTCTGTATTATCCACAAACTCTTTGACCAACTAATTAAAGATGGCAGGAGGCAAAATGTGATTAGTGTGTGCTCTAAGCCTGACAAAAACTACAACTACAATGTCATCAGGGGAAAAAGAGGTGAAATTCACAATCGGATCAATATTTAAACAGACAGGATGTGTGTAAACTCTTACTATAATCGTGTGCTCCAGATCTCATCTTTCTAGACAAGATGTGCATTTAAGGATAGTGTACACACATGTACACTATGTGCACACACATGTGCACAAATGAAAAGAGAAGGTCTAACTGTCAATGTATTTTGTTTTTCAACCTGATACTGACAAAAAGCCAGCAGCAGCTAAAGGACTTCCAGCCACTGCTATTAACCTGTATAAAACTCTTGTTTTACGGTTGGTGGGGATTTATATTTCAGGTACCGAAATTCCAGATTCAGATAAGGTCGATTTAAATGATAGATCAATTACTTTAAAGGCTTATCAGACACTCAAACACCATACAGCGGTGTATAACACTATGAGGAAGGATTTTATACCTCTGGAAAATAATAATAATAGATATAGCACATAACCCCTTGCTAAACAGCAAATGTATATGGATTAAACAAACAAGATAACCTGTTAATTAATGATAATGTGCTGGTAGGCAGATTTTATGTAGACATAGCCAGGCTAACTGTTTCCCTTTATTTCCAGTCTTTGTGCTAAGCTAAGCCAACCGGCCTAGGTAGCATTATGTTCTTGCACTGCATTCAAATATGTGCACAGATATAAAGTAGACTGGACATCAGTTTTCTCTGCTATACAGTATCATACCAGGAAATCATAGAGTAATTGGCATACACAATGAAGCAAAGTGCAGTGACACAGCTAATAGAAACCCCTTGCATGAAGGTGACTGGTGTTTAACCTTGTAATAATGTTTGAATTGATTGTGACAGGCAGAACAAAACGCCTTGGCATCCAAAGTAAAGTCACACAGAGACTTGGCACCAAAGTCTGAGTACACATGTGTTGGCACCAAACAGCAGCCTGAGGTCCAACGTTCTCCACTGGTGGCTTTGACAGGGTCTCAGGTTGCATGGTGACAGAAGCTGCTCAGTGAAAACACAAGCATGCATGTGGAGAGCGTGGGAGGAAGGGATAGGGGGAGACAGCAATAGATAAGGGGGGTAGAAAACCTGGATATAGACAGAGAGACATGTCACAGGAAGAGATCATCACAACAACTTGATCACAGACATGTGGGAACAGAGGAAGTGGGAGTGATGGAAGAGTTGGTGCGAGGGGCAGAAGAAGAAAAAGTAGACTGTCAAAGTGTTACTCGTGAAGTTTGCTGCTGCTCAACATCCAGCATCCATCTATTCCCTGACCTCATGCAGGTCATTATGTCAGCACGGCTTTATATAGACTGCATGGAAAGCCATCATTACTGACTATTTACACGCATAAAAGTACGTTTTACAACCCCGATTAGGCATTGGGTTGACAGCTAGAAAAGTAAGCAGCCAATTCTTTTCCACATAAACAGCGCTGCTGAAAGAAAGAGCCACATGCAGTTCAATTTATCTGATATTCTTGACAGATCCAATTAAAGTGCAAAGGAAACCTGGGATCTCTCTGTGTTTGGTCTGAGTTCCTCATCATTGAATTGACTGGGTGATATTATACATTCTCTGTGGCATCACCTATTGAGAGAGATCTTGGCATTGTCAGCTGTGTTATTTAAATAGAGTGCATCTTCTTTCCCATAAAAAAAAGAAAAAAATATTTGAGGATGGGGATTTTGTTTTTTTTTCTGTCAAAAACATAATGATGATTTTTAGATGTGGCCATGTGTTTCATAAGGGGCTTTTTCCTCTTTTCTTTCCGGCCACAGAAGAATGAAAGGAAATGTTCTCACTAGGAAACGCATGGTCTTGTGTAAAGAGCTAGTTAGACTATGAACACATCCAGTTTAAAAAGAAAAGCTGAACAATTTATTTTAATAAAAACAGCATTCTTGGAAAAGGATTGAAGTCACTCACAATGACAATATATCATACATGCTTTAGCGTAAACTACATCCAGCAATGCTAGCACAGGTGACACAGTAAGAATATTAGAATGTTTCTGTTCATGTATTTATTTTCTCAAGAGCTGAGTTTGCATTTCAATGTTACTGTATTCTCTATAGAATAGATGCTTTTTTGGTACTAACTAAAATGCATCCATAGCACAGAGAACTGAAAACTGACTTAAAGCAAGCATCAAGTGTCTGATCAGACTTATAATCTTGCTTTTCTACTGATCAGATAGTTTCTGGTTTTGATCAAAGTTTTGGCCGTTATTGAATTGTTTGTTTTTAGACAACATTTGAGTACTTTGGCTTCTTTTATTAAAGCAAATCAATATTACTTTTGAAAGAAGAAGTAACACATTCTTCCTCTTACAAATTAAAAGTTAAACTAATGAGCAATAAAACACACTGTTTCTTAATTCAATACATTCAGAGGTTTTACTACAGCCTTAGGCTGGTATGACAAGTAGCTTATGGTGGCTATACTTGTGAAACTAAATAATTTTATAGTATTTACCTTTATCCCATAATTGTCAATTGTAGCCATAGTGGTAAAAAAATCAGTACTGGTATTGAACTATTTCAAACAATACTGGGCCTAAGAATGAGCAATTATGATATTAAATGTAGAAAACTTTAGTAAGTGGGCCAAGATGTACATCTTTGATACTTTTTTCTTTCTCTCTCACACACGCACTCACGCATGAGCACCTTGGTCCCCCAGACAGTGCTATTGAAGTCTTTAATCAAGACTAATGTGGAATGTCCCATAAGGCCACCATTAATCATTTGAAGCTGGCCAACTGTGCCATTGATCAATGTTATACATCAAAGCAGCTGCTGCTGGCACAAGTCTGCATGTCTGTCCAGCTCTGGTTGCACTGTACAACACGCCATGCCTTAAATATTGTACATGACATGGCCATTTCTATTGACCTTACATTATATTACATTATAAAACTACAAAAACATGACAAGAGTAACGGGAAAACTTTTCAAAAATGTTCTTCTTTTTAAACATGTTAAGCTACCAATTTGAAATTAACTAGCATGTGGGACAAAATCACTGTGTACTGCTTAAGAACAGAGCTGACAAAAACCACCAAAGACTGCAAAATAACATTAAATCTGAACAAACAGGAACATTTTGTAACTGAGGTTTGCAGGGATCTTCTTCTTGATAATTGTGATACACTTTTGGTGATAACTTGTAAAACTGACACACAAAATTTTAGGGGTTGTGTGAAATACAGGAGCAGTCCACTCACTGTCTATACTATATTTTACAGTGACCAGCAAGGACACAAAAGAAGTCGTCGCTACCAACAAGAAGAATCAAATCAAATCCAAGCTTATGTGTTTATTTAGAAGCTGTAGGCTACTAAAACAAAGAGACTCTGGCTCTCTTAAACACACGTCTTGCTGTATGCTACCTAGGAAAACACTCCCCTCACACACGCAGTAGACCCCCACTGATTTCTCTCCTCAGTAGATCTGTACTGGTCTTGCTGTTGCCAAGTTTTTCTGGGACAGGGCCAAGCGGTTAACAAACAGCAGTTTATTAATTGGATCTGGTAGCGTGTTTATATTGGTGAGGACTGAGATCATTTCACACTGGCCTTGGAGCAGGTGTGCTCTGTAGCGGTGCCAAATGAGCAAACTGCACAGGCTCAGCAGATTCAAGCAAAAAAGGATGAAAAAACTTGCCATAACTCAGCACAAAGAGGCATCACTAACTAAAATCTTGAGGTCTTTGCATTCAGAGCTTCCACAACGTAATGGTTGTTTGTTCCTTTTCCTTGATTCTGCAATTATTTTTTACTTCTAAACCATCAATGTTTTCACCACAGTTCTCCTTAAGTAGCATTAAAGTTAACTTACTTCCATACTGTATTGCTTTTATGTTCCTCACCTGATTCATCAAAGAAATACCATGTTTCCACTGAGTTAAGTACTCAAATATTAGATGCTATTTTGGACCATTACATTAAATTGAAGATGTGTTGGACATAATTCCTGTTAATGTCCTTTCAGAAATATCATGATCAGGACTAGAACTGAAAATAAGGTTTTGAGGGTCTGAACAGTGCTTCGCTATTCAAATGCCTTTGTGACAATGAGTAGTTACTGTCTAAGAGGTTTAAGGTTTAATTAAAATATTCCACATATATGATGAGATTTTGTTGTGGCTGTAGATACATCTCACACTAATGATGAAGTTCAGTATCCAATCAAGACATTCTTTAATGGATCAACATAGCAGTGTTTCCCCTATAATTGATAATTGTATTCCAAAAATAACCATTGGGTTTCCCGTATTTTCATTCTGCAGCAGTGGACCGCCATGAACTGCAGCGACACACTGCTGTAAATCCATGAACAAGGCAACTGTCTGTTCACGTCTGTAAAAGCAGAACAGTAGAGAGTGTTATCTGCTTAGAGTCAGTTAAACTGTGATTCAAACACTACAAGGAACCATTTTTATTAATGGTGAGCAATTGTCAAAAGTCTAGCATATCTCAGCAACACCAGATTGGTTCAACTACTGTAACAATACTTGGACTGTGCAATGTGCATATGTTGAATGTATGAAAAATGCATATCCGAGCAGGACTGAGTGTTGCCAGCTTGGAAAACATTACTGTAAATTATTCAGAAAAATTCCAAAGCGTAGCTAGCTCGTTTGCATTTTCCTTTTATGCACCCTCATCTTTCCTTCTGCCCCCAGACTGAATGGTCACAGTCTCGACAAAACTGAACCACATAGAGGTCAGAGAACACCTGCTCTGAGTTGGCTAAACTGGTGACGCGATATCAGAGGACACATCTGGCCTGACAGACAGACAGGCCGGATGGGAATGGCAGCATGCTCCGGGGCCTCAGGATGGTGACGGATGACTCACAGCTGATGCTGAGGTCACTAGAGGTCAAATGGAGAGCGGGGAACGGAAGGTTCAGTCGGGACAGAGTTTTTCAAGAGAGAATGGCATTTCTGGAAAAGGGCAATATATTTATAGGATTATTTTATGTTTGTTTGGCAAAAAATTGGAAATGTGCTAGAGAGGCATGGCAGGGTACCTCAAGCTTTTGGTGAGGGGAAATACAGTTAGGCGGTGGGAGGGGTGTTTATAAAGTTATTATCCGCTAAAATAATAGACAGCTTATTGAAATAGCCTTTTTAAATCTTTCTAATAGTGGTTTCAGAGTTGCAATATTTCAGAGTTGTTGGCTGTTATATGTTGGATAAAAAAGAGAAACAGAAATCAGTAATTTCACTTCTAGAAGTCAACAACGTTCATTTTCATTTCCCAACTCCCACTAAGGTTCTGCAGTTTGAAAAGGGGAAGCAGCCAGAAAATCTCAGCAGTCCGATTTGTGTTGGCTCTTGTGTTATTAATGATAGAGGTCTGACCAGTAATGAACCAAGTCCATTATTCCAGTGTCAATATCTGTATTCCAAAGCAGCAGGGGAAAATATTTTCCACCCTCTCTGAATAAGAAACTTTGGCAGGAACAAGACCAAAGACAGTGATGCCATCATTCTTGTACGATTTTAAATGGCCCCGGATATGTAACCTGGCACTATTTATTCTGGCTTTAAAGCAATCTTTCCTCTTTATATGAAACAGTTTGTTTGTGAAAATGTTTGTGTATCTACATATTTATGAAGTCCAAATGATTCCCACCCCTTGTTTCACAGTTCACTGTGTTATTTTCTGCAGTCTGGAAGGGAGTGGAGTGATGAGAGGAAAGGGAAAGCAAAGCAGAGGAGAACAAGCAAGTCCTTAGAGCTCTCCTCTTCCTTATTCTTTATCAGCTTTCATCTCTGGGCCCTTCAGAGACACTGAACCATAAAAGAGTCCAATCACTAGGGGACATATTTCTCCCTCCTTAAATACAATATATTGTAGTCCAGACCCATACAACTTATCCTCCTCTTGCATATATACTGTAACTCCAGCCAGCCATAGCGGTGAGCGTGGGTTTATCTATTGGCTCTGTGTTTGATTAACATAAGAAATATCTAGTGTCCACTGTCCTGGTGCTAGTATGGAAAGAGAACTTGAATAAATCAGAGGAAAACTCACTCATTTTTTTCCAGCAACAGGATCAACTGTTCACCTTCTGCACGTACCAGCAGCTGGAGTGACGGAGGATAACTCTGAAAGACAAAAAGATGACGGCAGTGTTAAGGTGGCGCCCGGATCTCACCCATCCTGCCTGTGGATCAGCATTTGTGTGAAGCTTCACCTTTTAGTTTGACACACAGGCTGTATACAAGGCAGGATGTGGAAAGGCACATAGTGCTAGAGGAACAGGAAGAAAGCTTCCACATCCTACACTTCCCAAGTCTGTGCATGACCCAAAAGTAGGTACATTGGTCTAGTTTTAATTTAACCAAGCTTCAAACTTCAGTTTTCTATTCATACTAAGTAAGTAAATTATAATTGTTACGTTGTTCATGAAATTAAGTCCCATTTTCACTGCTATACTGTATATTGTTGACATTTCTGAAAGAGCCAATCAATGTATTTAATGATCACCTTTCTATGTAGTAGTTTTCACTGTTAGTCCACCATTCAAACTGCCTACTAAACCACCTATACACAAGTGATTCACAGGAAGCAATGCAAATATGCATGTTCATTTTAACTAATTGAAAGCAGCCTCCCTGTTTATGGTTTACTCTCTTTACACCGCAGCATCAGTGCTTTACTTTAAAAGTATTCAACTGCCAAAACATAGGGTGGCTTTTATTGTAGAGAAGCTACAGGAAACATAATTTATTTGTCATTACAGTTAGCCCTAACCGCGATCGTTCATCAAAGATGCTTCTACTGTCATTTTTGGTATGTTTTGATAGCAGATCATATTTAATTTTTGCAAGAGAAGGAGCAGCTACAGTGAGCTGTTACATGAAGAGACAGTCTGCACACCTTCAAATCCTCAGCAAGGTGACCATATATATGGTGCCCTGTTGTTGTGTGGAAAACTACTTATGCTGCGTGCAGCATGAAATCAGATTAAGGTTGTTAATGAAATGATGGAAAAAAAGCTGATGAAATTGCATTTTCTATTGTAAATTGTTGGTACCGAAGAGGACATTATCTGCAAAAATGCTTAATACTGGATATGGACAGCACTTCTTACCTAACCTAGAACATGAGTCCAGTATTCATCAGGCATCTCAATATTGTTGTGAAGTTTCTTTGGCAAAAAAACAGTATTTCAGTACAGTAGCATCTGTAATGACCATACTATGTGAATATTTCAATGCTACTGCTACTGCAAAAACCCATGACAAGAAGGTGATGTAGGAGATTTCACTCACAATGTTATATGTCAGTTTGAGATTTAATCCTAAATCAAACAACAAAACAGCTCTAAGATGATTTAATGCTTTACAGAAAACAGTTAGTTATGAGTGAAGAAGTGCCCTTCTAGCAGGACAGCGGCAAAGTGTATTCATGCCTGAGGCTCCAGACCATACTTACAGCATGAAAGAAAGACATGAAAATTTTAAAAAAGGATTCATGTATCCTAGCTAGCAGGGAGACAAAAAATGCCAGACATGTGCATAGTGAGGAAGAGACATAGATTTTTGTATCATTGTTTGATATTTCGGATGTACTCTGTCCTCTTTCACAGTGACATTTCTCAGGTCTGCTGACCGATGCCTGCAGGCTAATTCTTAGCCAGTTGTTCTGCAGCTCTGTCTGAAAGTCAGTGTGTCTATGTTTGTGTGTTAGTGTGGCTGCAAGTATGTGTGTTTGTGTGTGTGTGTGTGTGTGTGTGTGTGTGTGTGTGTGTGTGTGAGTCACTGTAAGTAATGACTCTGCAATACTTTACGACTACTTCATAACCTTCTATTGGCACAAGGAGCGGCTATATCAATCTGTTATCCGGGGAGGTTTAAGTCTTAGTGCAATCTCAGCTAAGACAATCACCAGCTGCCCTAGAAGTCAGTTTAATTTGGAAAGGGTCAGCTTGTAGATAGCCTAAAACCACTGCATATCCTCAATAAAAATGTTTTACGTCAGCAGTAGCTGGTGGTTAACATATCTGATGTAGTTGAAAATGTGATGAATAATTAATTCCATAAAGCTAAAAGTACCATTTTCCTTTATGCCAATGTGACGTGTATTACAATTCATGTAATTAACTTCACTGCCCCTCTTTACTGACTGACTCTGAGAGAGGAGCATGAGGCTGAAAAAAAACATCCTCTCTCAGATGGTGACTACCCCGCACCATGAAAAAATGTTTGATTGCTCAGGGAGTTCTCAACACCTACGTATTTCCCTCCTCTGTAAAAGTTTCCTTAAGTTGTGGTGGGGGATGCTGAATTTCAATCATTTGCTTTTTTCCAGCTGTACTACCGTAGGTGGAACAGACTGATTTTCCCTGCCTGAGAACACAACACAAGATTTGACTGTACATACAGAATGTATGTATGTATGCATCTTTTAATCTAGCATATACGTATCTTATGGTGCAGGAAAGAAATGACAACATCTACAAGGTGTTACAAGGCTGCTTCAAGCTGTCAAACCTTACTCACAGCTTCAGGTTTGTGCACTGCTGACTAGTAAAACTGTTGAAAGGAATAATTTTACAGTATGTATTGCCTACGGGGTAAACTCATATTCAACAAACAAAGGAGAGGGAGCTAGCGAGGAGAGAGACCACAACAGGGAACCGACAGAGGATGAACAGAGCTAAGGAAGGGACTTTCTACTAAAGAAAATCAAGCAAGTGGGGAAAGAGGCAACAGGGGAAGAAGTCATATACTGTGGTTATGTCAAACAAAAAGCCAGACATCTGTACTTGGCTGAGCCCTTGAAATCACACTGGCATCAGCTAGGCTGGTGTCTGAGCAAGCTAATTAGCATTAAGCTAGTGCTGCTTGGTGGCCTTGTGAGTATTTACCCCGGCCGTGAGCTGGGAGAAAGGTCTGCGCTCCTTGCCCTTCAGCAGCAGAGGTACTGTGATCTCATAGCGTTCTGGTTCGGTTGCATCCCCTCGCTGTTTAGCCTTGTCTGGACTACTTCCTGTAGAAAGAACATCAGAACAGATATTAAACATCAAACTACAAACAGATAACACTATAACAGATGCTTATATGGTAGATTTTGTTAAATTGGCATGCAGACAAAGGGGTCAGCGATAGAGGTTAAAACTGCTCTGTAATATCCTCAACAGCCTAATTCAAGCTCAGGAAAAAAAAGCACTGCAACGGCAGGGAAGCCTCAGCCACATAGCACAGCTTTACTAAGGGCTGCGCTGCTGAGAAAGAGTAAAAGCTCACTCTTGTTCCTGTGAGGAAATGTGCTGTCCCCCAAAGGGCCTCTGCAATCAGACCAGTGCCACAGACAGAGCATCAATAAAAGATGCTCTCACACAGTTTATGAGGAACTCAGCCTTTACGATATCTCCAGATAGGAATGGAGTTTTAAAAAAAAATACTGGCAAGATGAAATTGTCCTTTCCACTTCTTATTTATCTTTTCCTCTTTCACTTGATATAAGAACAGAAACTAGCACTGCACGAGCACTGCTTTTCTTATTTTCCTCCTGTTTTTCACTTTCTCTAACATATAATTTTACTCCTTTTTTAAACTCCTACTGAAGTGAAATTAACAAAGTTAGAAGCCAATTATGCTACTTAGCGATTAAAAGACTGCTCATTTGGGAGGCAAACAAAATGGGATGTATAGCATAGGATGAAATATAATAAACCGGATCAGTGGCTTCAAGCAGAATGTGGAAATCAGTCACAATTCCCTCTGCTCTCTCAGTGTGTCTCTCAAGCTCTCCTCCCTCTTCTCCCACAGACAACAGAGGCTGTCCCTACGGCCTTACTGAGCATGTCTGAATTGTAGCAGGCCCAGCAGGCTTCCTGTGAAGCCCAATAAATGTTACAAACCCAGAGAGGAGCTGTAGAGATGAAGTAGAGAGGGAGTGTTAAAGGGGAGTGGAGAGGTTGTTTGAGGTTTTACACTCCTGCTATCACCAAAGGAAGACTGAGAGAGCGTGCTGTGTCTCTATTTACTGTATGTCTTAGGTCTAGGCCTATTCCTTAATCCCTTGAGATAACGCACATAAAGCATTGGTTTGTCTGTATTGCATGTGTAGAGTCACGCAGAGTACAACAAGAGTTCAGTAGCACACTGAGCAGCGATACTACAGTCTTACATATTTTGTTTATTCTTCCTCCCTCTCTCCTAACGGCTGGAGATGTCTTTTTTAATAAGCACTATGTCTCTTAAAAGTCTGATGTTTCTTTTCTTTGAAGACACAATTCAGAGACTCCTGTGCCACCACAACTGCATTTCTTACAACTTCAAACAGTCTGTGACAGCAGTTGCCCTGTGCTCTCAGTGTGGCCCAGACTCTCCATTTATCCATAGTGCGTAATAAGCTAACAAGGGAATAAAAGGGACCCCCTATATTTAATGGGGTATTTAAACATGTGCCGATTGTAGTTTGTTGGTTTTAGTGGTGCATGAAAACCACGTTAGACAGATGGAGCAGCATGACTGAGACCACAGGCTGTGGCTAGAGTGCCAATAAAAAGGAGCTATAAAGGGAAAGTCAAGCAGACGTCTTGTTAATAAAAGACTTCACACTTCCACTGATGTCCCTCGCAATTCATTTCGACCTCTCAAATACTGAATGAGTTTGTGTTAATATATATATATATATATATATATATATATATATATATATATATATATATATATATATATATATATATATATATATATATATATATATATATATATGTATATACATATACATATATATATATATACATATATATATATATACATATACATATATATATACACATATACATATATATACATATACATATATATACATATATATGTATATATAAATATACACATATATATATACATATATACATATATATATATATACATATACATATATACAGTGGGGGAAATAAGTATTTGACCCCTTGCTGATTTTGCAGGTTTGCCCACTTACAAAGAATGCAAAAATCTACAATTTTAATCATATGTACATTCTAACAGTGAAAGACAGAATCCCAAAGAAAATTCCAGAAAATCACATCATATGAATTTATTAAAATTGATAACCATCTGATGAGGAAAAACAAGTATTTGACCCCCTGGACAAACAGCATGTTAATATTTTGTAGAAAAGCCATTATTGGCCAGCACAGATGTCAAACGGTTTTTATAGTTGGTGACAAGGTTTGTGCACATTTCGGCAGGGATGTTGGCCTCCAAATCATTCAGGTTCCGAGGTTGTCGCCTGGCAACTCAAATTTTAAGCTCCCTCCAAAGATTTTCAATCGGATTCAGGTCTGGAGACTGGCTAGGCCACTCCAGAACCTTGATGTGCTTCTTCTTCAGCCACTCTTTTGTTGCTTTGGCGGTGTGCTTAGGGTCGTTGTCGTGCTGAAACACCCATCCTCGACCCATCTTCAGCTCTCTCACTGAGGGAAGGAGATGTCGGTCCAGAATTCCACGATACATGGCCCCGTCCATCCTCCCCTCAATACGATGGAGTTGTCCCGTCCCCTTGGCTGAAAAGCACCCCCAAAGCATGATGTTGCCACCACCATGCTTGACAGTGGGGATGGTGTTCTTTGGGTTGTACTCGGTGTTCTTTGCCCTCCAAACACGACAAGTTGAGTTGAGGCCAAAAAGTTCTATTTTGGTCTCATCTGACCACATCACCTTCTTCCAGGCCTCTTCTGAGTCGTCCAGGTGGTGAATGGCGAACTTCATGCGGGCCTGTACATGTTTCTTCTTGAGCAGGGGGACCTTGCGTGCGCTGCAGGATTTCAATCCATGACGGCGTAGTGTGTTACCAACCGTTTCTTTTGTAACTGTGGTCCCAGCTGCCTTCAGTTGATTCATCAGTTCCCCCCTTGTGGTTTTGGGATGATTCCTCACCGTTCGCATGATCAAGGACACCCCACGAGGCAAGATCTTGTGTGGAGGCCCAGACCGAGGGAGGTTGGCGGTGGTGTGGTGCTTCTTCCATTTCCTGATAACTGCACCGACAGTTGATCTTTTCTCTCCAAGTTGCTTTCCGATTCTCTTGTAGCCCATCCCAGCCTTGTGCAGATCAACAATCTTGTCCCTGATGTCCGTAGAAAGCTCTTTGGTCTTGCCCATGGTGGTGATGTTGGATGCTGGTGTCTTTTATACAGGTAACGAGGTGAGGCAGGTGTATTTGATGTAGATAATTGGTTCGGATCGGGGCTGTGTCTTAAAGAAAGACTAACTGGCTTATAGGAGCCAGAATACTTGCTGTTTGTCTAGGGGGTCAAATACTTGTTTTTCCTCATCAGATGGTTATCAATTTTAATAAATTCATATGATGTGATTTTCTGGAATTTTCTTTGGGATTCTGTCTTTCACTGTTAGAATGTACATATGATTACAATTGTAGATTTTTGCATTCTTTGTAAGTGGGCAAACCTGCAAAATCAGCAAGGGGTCAAATACTTATTTCCCCCACTGTATACATATATATATATATATATATATATATACATATACATATATATATATATATATATACCAATGCAGAAAGGACACTAAAGCAGAGGTATGCTAAAAAATAATTGGTTTGTAGAACATCAGATCACATCAGAGGGCAAAGTGTTTATAGTTGTTCTGAATATCATATTTTCGTGCGAAAAGACTGCCGCCATAGAAGGCGAGACTCAATGAATTGCACACTTTTGGACAATCTTTCCTCAAAGGCATTCATGGTGTTGCACTTGTTTGTTCCTGTAAAAAGCAGTGGAAATAGTTATGTGAAAATACAAAGGTGAGCTTGAAAGAAAAGTTGAAATTCGGCATACTTTCTCACCTTTGCATACTCGCAGCGTGATTGTTGGTTTCCGAACATTAAAAAAAACATTGTAGCCCACACACACTGACCCCTTGAATGTGTGAATTAATGTGCATGTATACAGTGTGTGCAAAAGAGCGGCATAACGTATATGACATTGTCAAGGTTGTTGGGTGTAGGCCTCAGTACAAGCTGGACGATGGAAGTTTCCGTCATTGCTCCCCAAAAAGAAGCCTTCCCTTCAAACAGCAAAGAAATATTACATTTATGATCATTCTCATGGGCTTTATCCTCTTTGGGAACCTTTGAAATTCAAACTAAAACTGGGTTAATCCCATATGTTTTCTGGAGAGTATCCTGATTGCTAAGCCAACCACAGTTGTATCTCCATATTGGACACAAGGGAAAATCAGCTGCGGGTCATAAATCTAAAAAATACAACTCTGTTTGGCAGCCAAAAACATATTTCCCCCAATCTCTTTTTAAATAGCCTCAAAAAACCAGATCTCTTTTAAAGCTAACTCGATTTTGATAATCTAACAAGGGTGATTCTTTTCTGCTGTTTTAGGATTCCACTTCGAGCATTAACTGTATTACTAACTATCCGGTAGGTAATGCAAATTCAAACAGGAGCTGATGTCCACTTTACTTAGCAGGGAAGTGACACAGCCAACAATATAAACAAATGTCATAGAGAATACAGGATTAAAGCATTTGGTCAAAGTGCTTGAGCCCACTACAATGTGCCTTCATATGTGTATAACCTGTTCTCATTCCCAGCTCGTCACATAGACGCTTGGCGTCACGGTCTGGCGCATTTTAATCAGTCCGTTGTGTCTGCCTTGTATCAATGAGCGCAAGCTGCAGATCAGAAATTATCAACAGGTCAGTATTATGATGGAGCATTACTGATTATTAATTTTTTCTTATTGACAATATAAGTAAAAAAGAATTATAGCCAATGAGCCACGTTTAAAAAAAATTTTTTACGTAAATGTAAGTACATGTAAATGCAATATATATATAAAATTCAAGTTGTGTATTACTAAACTAAACTAGATAATGTAAGTAAATTCATCTGTTTATTTTTAATGATGTTGTCGATGCATCAAGATAATCGTTTTGTCATCGCGTTGTAGCCCTCTGAATTGGAATATACAGTATATATAATCACTTATACTTGTATTAATTTATTCTACTTTTCTCAACTATTGGGGGGGCTGTTAAAGCAAGGAAATTGTATATGCATAAATAATATGTGAAAATGTACATATGCAGCATTATATCTGCATTACCTTTAGTCTATAGTAGAAAAAGAATACCCTACTTTTCATTTACACCCAATACTGTCTCTGCTCACTCAGCAATGTTATCATGGAGTCCCTCTCTTGAGATGAACAAAAAGAATAAACAATGTGAGGAAGGTCAAACCAGGCAGATGAAGGACATGTGGTAATCTATAGGCAAGGTGCTCAGGGAGTACAAGAGAGAGAGCGAACATCACAGTGGGACCTTAGCCACCTCCTGCAATCTGATTAGCCTAAAATAACGTTTGCATACAAACTATGTACAACATACTGTGTGTTCATGCAAAAGAAAAAAACCTTTTTTTTTAGGTTTATAGATTTTTTTAGCATAGGAGCATAGCATCCGACTGCAGTGAATGTAGCATGAGATGACGCCAGAGCGGCAAGAGACTGATTTGTTTGGAAAACTGAGTGGCGTGAAGCGAGGGAGCCAGGAGTCGCGAGGAAAGGAGACACAGGAGGAAAGATGTAAAAACGAATTAATTTAAGAAATTAAATTATAATGAAAGCACAAGGCTAGCATAGCTGCGATGCTGATTTTGAGATGATAAAAATAGCTAATATTGATTCAACGTCTGTCAAGGTACATTGTTACAAGTTACTTTGAATCTTACAGAAATGAAGAGGAAAGGTAGCATATGTAGTTTTTTCTCACCAAAGAGAAAGGCGAGAGAAATAGAAAATGAACAACTGAGAAAGGTAGATGGAGAAGATGAGGTGGAAGGAGAGAGAAAAGCGGTGGAAGGAGAGAGAGAAGACGAAGACGAGGTGGAGAGAAAAGGGCAACAGAAACGTGACAGAGATAGAATACAAGGCCAAGGCGTCCAGAGGCAGGAGGAGGTGGGAGAACACCACAGCGGTGAAGATATGGAGGGAGAGCATCACCAAGATGAGGAGAGAGAAAGCAAGAGACAAGATAACGTGCAGGGCTCAGACAGTGAAAGGGAAAGGAGTGCCTGGGCCATCACCAACGATCTCCAGTCGAGCTGGTCCACGTGGTATGGAAATTGTTGCTGCATAGTATACTAAGTTACATATGAATAAGAACAACAAATGAAACAAATGAACCTAAAAATACTCTCCCAGGCTAAGATGTTAGTGTGTGTTAACACAGTCTGATGGTTATAACTAATCAATGACAGTTCCTAATTGATTATGTTTTTACTAGTGGTAATATTATATAATTAGTTTAGATGTAATTCAGTATGAATCTTTCCTCCCCTCCATCTTCTAGATGTAACCAACTAATGTGCGAGAGTTTCCCCAAGTCCCTCCAGGGAGGAGCCAGGAGATGCTTCCGCAGCGACTGGTACAAATCTCATCCCTGGTTAGAATACTCGCAGTCAAAAGATGCAGCTTACTGTTTTGCTTGTACGCATTTTTCCCTCCCCGATGCTCCAATCTCTGGTTTCAGGGTTATCATCACTGGAAAAAGGCTACAATGAAAGACAGTGGTTTCTGTTCTCATGCCAGATCTGAAGGCCATGTAAATGCAATGTTTGCATGGACAGAGAACAAGAAAATTATGGATAAAAATACCTCAATGTTTGGACTAATGGATGAGCAAAAAAAGAAGCAGGTGGTTGAAAATCAATACTACATTAAAACATTAGCTGAAATTTTAGTTCTAACAGCCACATAAAACATACCAAAGCGAGGTCACAGGGAGTTTCTCGACTTAGAAAAAAAGGTGTTTTTCTGTCTATGTTAGACCTGCTGGGTAACCATAACCCCATCATTAAAAAAAGACTTGAACAACAAGCTAAAGAGATATTTTTACAACGGCTGGTTCATGAAAGCTTTCTGGAGTTTGAGGTGGCAAAACACATGGATGCTGCCGCCTTAAGTGACAAGATTATATTCTTCCTCGAGAAGCATGGGCTGGAGTACAAGAAAAACCTTGTAGGCCAGGTCTACGATGATGCAGAAGTGATGCGCGGGGCACATGCAGGTGTTCAAGCAAAAATAAAAAGTGGCCAAACATGCCTTCTATGTTCACTGTAGTGCACACTGCTTGAACTTAGTTATAATAGATGCTGTAAAAAGTGTGGCAGATGCAGGAAACTTCTTCTCATTATTGGAATGACTGTATGTATTCATGTCTGGGTCTTATGTACATAACAAATGGCTGGAAGTGCAGTGGGAACTCCAACAGCTAAGTGATACATGTTGGGCCTGTAGGCACATAGCATGTTGCAATGTTATGGACAGGTTGCCTGCAATAGTACAGGTGCTTGAAGAAATCTGAGAACCATCCACAAAGAGCTGTAGAAGCAAGAGGGATATTGGCTCAAATTGATCTGAATTTTGCTGGATCTCTTTTTCTGTTCAGAAAGGTCCTGAGTGACTCCAATTTTTTATCAGACATGTTCCAGTCTAAAACAGTGGACTATGGTAAGGCTGTTGAACTTATTGAAGCACTTAAAGAGACACTGGTCCAGTACCGTAGTCAAGACTCTTTTGAGGAAATGTTTTTGTACTTTTTCAGACTATGAGCAAAATGTATTTTTATTTATAGGACTTCTTTTCAGGTTTGTGGAGATTTTGATGTAACATACCCTTTGTAACTCTGTGAGCCTTTTTGTTGATTTGTTGATACAGCAGCTCATATTTACATGCATGAAATGTCCCTTTCATGTCGCCCTAACTGCTGTGAATATTATATATACTGTACTGTATTTCTCATCACTTTTTCAGTAAAGACCTCATCTGTCAAAAAATTGTTAGGGACAAATGGGGAGAATGTGTGTTCTGAGTAAACAATAAAAGCGATGGCCAGTACCTTGTTTGAGTGCCGTGACCCATTTATTTCCACAGTGCATTTATGCTCACTTTAGTACAACTCAGTCCATAGATCTTCATAGGTAAGTTTTTCTTTGTATAGTTTCTTCTTGTACAAAAGCTGCTTGCAACACTGCCTCTCTGACACAGTCAAAAACTGTTTGCTTCCCCTCTCACACATCTGCCACTCATCACCTGTGTCTTACCTTAATGCCTTTCCTGTGATAATGCCCCTTACTTCTATCATACTTCTATCTCCTATTAAGTGAGATCACATTGTATGGTCACTTATTCCTAATATTAACTGTTTCACATGAAACCTCACATGCAAGACATTGATTGCATGAGATTAAGTTAGTCTATATGAGTTTGTAAATGGCAGTCTGTGCCCTTTTGTAGTGTGTACATACTATTTCTCATCAAACTGTGATTAAATTCAGTATATATACGTCTGCCATATGTTGCCACCCCTCAAAAATTCCTGCCCCCCTCTCGCCACCCCACATATATTTTTCTAGATCCGCCCCTGCTTCCTGCTAAATGGCCGGTGTGTGTGAGTGAGAGCGCGGTCAGCAAGCTTGTTACACCCGCAATCTCTTACCACAGGTTCCAATTAATCTTATAATGGATATGTGTGTTGAGTTATTTAAACAAACGATCGGACCTGTTGTCCGCAAGTGAGCTGGATGGAGCCATAGACAGTATATAATGGACCAATAGACCCCGTTGCTCTGGACGGAGACCAGTGAAGGCTATTAGAAGCACTTTTCCGGTGATCTCTTGCTTTACTGCGCAGCCTCCAACTGACAGAGACAACGTAAATGTGACGTGAGCAACGTGTCTGAAAGTTGTAAGTCTTCTGGTAGCTGTGACAAGAGAAATCTCAATCATTTCCAATCTTACAGAGACGGAGAGTGTAGGTATATTTAAGGAGATAACATAAGCACAGGCTAATTATTGCTAACTAACATGCTAGTTAACATTAGTAATTAAACCTAAACAGCTAATGTAAGTCAAAACTGCCTGCGAGCTTCTCCTGTACTATACGGTAATTCCTCTACTGTGCGACAGTAAGTCACTTGGTTATGACACAATCGTTAGCTTATTTTTACAAAAACGTCTGCTACGGAGCTATAACGTGAGGTACAAGGTAATGGAGCCTTTTATACATTGTCGTGTTTCTTTAGAAATAAACAATGGACAAATAGAGTCTTTAAACGCTTCAGATGTAAAGTTATTCGCAGTCAAGTGACGTAAAAAAAAAATGGCGGTCAGTGTAATGCTAACAAGAGGTGATCGCTTTGTAGCAACAAAATGGCGCCATCGGAGGTTCGCGTTCTGAAGCGAAGCTTACCCCCTTGGATGGAGCTTGATCAATGAGAGCTAGCTAGCCTCCTCCTAACGAGACCTCTGAATTCACAAAAATGCATTAAATTTAAATTGGAAATTGTTAGCTAAGCTTTGTAAGACCTTAGGGTAACTGTGATATACATGTCGTGACAAAATTCAAAGTGTAAATATACAATAGTTATGCCGAAAGTGTAGCGGTGATCTTTTCCCATAGGATTAAATGGGACACATAGCCTAGCTAGCAGCTCCTCCTAACGAGACCCCTCAAATTCACAAAAATGCCTTAAATTGAAATTGGACAACAGTGTTAGCTTTGTAAGATCTTAGGGTAGCTGTGATATACATGCTGTGACGAAATTCAAACTGTAAAAATATACTATAGTTAAGCCCCGAGCCCCGGTAGTTCAGTAACCCAGAAACCGTGACTTTGCATTGGGTATGGAGCAGCAGGCTGACGCTTTCTCGTCAGACTGTGTGGAGCTCCTGAAGTCCGACACGTCTTACCAAATTTGCAATTAGCCATCAATTTTCGTAAAACGGCCCATATTTGAGCTTTATATAGTTGATTTATAGCATAAAAGTCTCAGACAAGCAGACAATGTATAACATTGCAGTGTCTGAAACATGAGACCTGCTGTCTCGTCTCCAATGTATGTGTATGTGTGGTTCGCTCAACCTATCAGCGCACCTCATCTAAATATTCATGAGCATACCATATCTGGAAGAAAAGCTCTTGTTCCAAATATGGCCATATTCACAGGGTAGTTAAGGGCCCATAGAATAGCACTCAGGCCATTTTCAGCCCAACCAGTGTTACATACCCTATTAGGAGATATTAGGGAACACTGTGAAATACCCTATATAATCATTCTATCACCCCTTTAAAGAAAGACTAAATCACTATTGTATTATCAAAATTGATTTAGATACATTTTCTGTCAATCAACTAATGGTTTAATCAGCTTATCATTTCAGCTCTAATGTGAATATATTCTTCATTTATTACCTACAGTATTTAATCTTGGCTGCTGACACTTGTAAATTGAAGGACAGGAGAGAGTGAAAAGCAGAGAGATAGAGGAGACTATAGGAGAAATGGTCCAGGGTGTTGACGCTTTCTGAACCCTACAAAATCAGATTTGTTTATTTTGTCAAATAACCTCCATCTTAGCTGCTCTTAATCACACAGGCCTGGCCCCTACAGTATTCAACTTATATAAAATATAAAAGCCAGAATAACACAACAGGGCCCCGAAGACGTGACTTTCCAGATATTTTCGATGAACAGACTTTTAACTACCTGTGATATGTCTGTGAATGAACTCAAAAGGTGAATTTTGACCAACAGTGACTCACTGGAGGAACATCTTTCAGCAAAGAAAATATGAAGGTACCCTGATTATAGACAAGGACAGATGTCTTTAAAAAACGCTGACAAGTAACACAGCAGAGGTGAGTTCAACTGTTGCAATTGGATTCGATGGAAATCTGGCTCTAACCCAGAATCATTTCTGGGAGTGCCTACTACTGTATTGATCATGCAAATTGATCACAAAATGGCCACATATTGAGCCAAGCTGAAACCACTGTATGGACATGAGATAGGTTTTATTATCAGTGTGGACAGGTTTGTTCTTTCTTTCAAGGCTTTTTTCAATAAAATAAATAAAAAATAGGAGCACCTTTGAAAACAATAGTTCTGCAATCTTTGTCTGTTAGTGTAAATGTGTGAATGAGAGGCAAATTGTAAAGTGCTTTGGATAAAAGCGGTATATAAATGCAGGCATTTAACATTTAAAATATTATATTTGTTCTCCCAAAATGTCAAACTATTCCTTTAAGTAAATTCAAAGTTATTTATATTTGACTGGCTTCCAAAATGAAATTAACAGCATCATTACTAGTTAACAAAAAGGGTCTATTAGTCATTAGTACACTATACCGATAACAATATAGATCCAATGGCACATTTCATACGACTAGGGAACATACTAGACCAGGCTTGTCTATATCACACCCAGTCATAGGGTTTACACACGGGACAGGAATCTGAGAGAGGGGAATAAAAGGAAATTAATTAGAAGAGTGGGTACTTTGATTCAGTGAAGATCTTAGTATTTTCTTACTTCTGCCTCCGACACTCACAGGTTCAACATTTTCTTAAACAAGCTAAAATGTTTTCATCTTTTAAGGTCAAAGTGGAACAAAGGAGCTTGACAAACACTTTAGTGGAGCTTTCTATACACATTCAATTAGTGATTCTGTATGAAAAAAAACACTGACCTAAATACAGCAACGGATGCTACACCTACGTTGTGCCCACGGAAATAAAGAGCCCTTAACAAAGAGAATTGTGAATGAGGCCGCTTTGTAACACAATACAGCTCATGACTATCTTAATAGAGTACTTTCTTAAAGTAAAAATGTCATGTAACTACTCACAATTAAACAGTGATACCTGTGAGGTTGTCCTGGCATTTACTCACTCAGAGAAATAGAAAGACATCAACATAATCTTTTGGACTGTCTTAGGGTCTTCCATATTACTAGTTGTTACAGTGAGTCTTGCCAAAGTGTGAAACTCAGCACTAAAATAAGGCATTGGTTTCCTTTCATAATAAACACTCCTCCTTCCAGAACATCAAAGAGAGCACTTTACAATTCCTCCTGTTAAAAGGTTTCTGACTAATCCTTTTTTGCCGTAAAACAGCCTCTGCTGCTGACACAGTTCATCTTTAATGATGATGTTCCGAGACTAATAAAAGAGATGCAAAAGTATACAGCATTGTTCAAAAAAATGAGTACAGCTGTAGCTCTCTGAAGTGGTAGCTACGTACTTTGCTGCATATGATTTGATGTGATATACTTTATTAATCCATTTTAGAGAAATTCTGTTTTGAATTATTGTTGTTGAGAGATGTCGGAGTGATGGGGCCATAGTCATTATCTGAATTGACTATGGCAGCCCCATCACTACCAGATGGCGCTCTGAGCAGTTGGTGTTCAGTGCCTTGCTTAAAGAAACTAAAAGAAAAGACTCTTTTAGTTGACAAAATAAGTCAATTGAAACATATGTATAGGCTTCCTTTTCTCTATTGAGAGCTTATGCTTTTTTCATCTCTGCATTTCATCGCGAGGAGCATAATGAACTGTCTAGCTTACACTCTCTCAGTTCTCCAGCAATAAAATGGAAATTACAGTATATTCTAGGGCTGTGAAATTAATCGAATTTTGATCACGATTTTGGCTACTAAGGATCACAAAAACAATGTAATCGAGGAAATCAATTATTTTGCACGTTACCTCTAAAAATAATCATGATTTCAATATTGACCAACATAATTAAGATAATGATTTGTTCCATAATCAAGCATTCCTAGTATATTTAACAAGACACTGGCCAGAGCTGTAATTTCCAGGCACTAGAAATGTTCAAAGACAAACTCTGAAAGCTCTATTCAAACATGTTTTTACATTAGCAGATTTATTCAGAGATGATGGTAGAGGGGCAAGATTATAAAATTATGTTTCTGTTATATTATGTTTTCACAGAAGAGTCAATTATTTCCTGTCTGAACATTTTACTTACAGGGATGCCTTGCCAATATTCAACCAAGTTGTTATCATAATAATGTTGGTATTATGTGTAAATGAACTATGTTCACTTCCTTCCCTCACACCAGTGCCTGGATCTCTCTACTCACAGGCCAGCAGAAGGTTTTTCTGCTGGCGCTAGGACTGATTACAGACTGTACATCTGAATATGATTACTGTATTGCCTATTTCTCACCTAAAATGTTTTAGGAAACATATTTTTGTGCCCTGTTTAGCTGAAATACGATTGAGAATAGAAAGCGGTAAACTAAACTGTAAAACTAGGCTGCGCTGATCAAATAAAAGACAATATTGTGTTACTGCTTTGCCTATTTCTCACCTTATTTCCAGAAACATATT
Source organism: Perca flavescens (assembly GCF_004354835.1). Taxonomy (NCBI): domain Eukaryota; kingdom Metazoa; phylum Chordata; class Actinopteri; order Perciformes; family Percidae; genus Perca; species Perca flavescens. Next base: position 21,283,952 of record NC_041347.1, on the reverse strand, counting down.
TCAGCTTACCATTAAACGCTTATACGAGATCATTTGTTACTAGCCGGCCACCATTCTGTGTCAATACGGACAACCTCACATTATGTCACAAACCAGCAGGAGTGTTCATTAGTCAGGTGAGGGGCAGTGCATGCAGATTTGCTAGATTAGATACAGAAAGAAAATTTTCTTATTGACAAGGCCAGGCTGACAGACAGAGAAAAGGGGGCTGAGAGGCACACAGAGAAAACAAAGAGTCCCAAAGCCTTTTCGCAGGAGTGTTCCCTCATTGCCTCATTTCAACAATCCCTCCCTCTATCTACCCTGTGATGACACACTGAAGTAATTAACGCTGAAGTTGAGAAGGTGTTAATCCTGGACGTGGGACCCTCCCATCTATTCCAAACAGAACAGCCCATTATTGGCCTGATGGAGTAAGCTACGAGGTCAGCGGCTGACAGTGAAATAATGGTAATAGGAGACTACCCAGGGTGGGTTAGTGAGATTTGCTTGTGTGTCCCATTCCCATCCTGTGGGAGCAACAGTGGAAAAGCCAATTCCCTTCTTGTCCTGCACAGATTTGGGCATTATGTCTCAGAGCTATGGGGACTTCAGCTTGGGGGATTTGGGGATTAACGGAAATGTATCTCATGCTGGGTCACCTAGCAGCTATCTGTGAAATTTCATGAATTTTCAGCAACGCTAGAGGAATGTCTCCATGGATGGCAATGTCGGTAAGTTGACTGGATAGTTTGGTTAATTACGTACTCTTGTTTCTGTCATTATATTCATCAAAATAATCTGTAATTATATTTTTGATATTATTGCCATTCAATGTGTACTAAATTTGCACAAAACCCGCAAACAGAAAAAGCATGTTGCATTTGTTAGGTTTTTGCAAAACATGCAAGGAAGGAGTACAACACTCATACACACACACAAACATAAAAATCAAGAGGTCCCAAATTGCTGTGAGCAAAGCACGACCAACCTCTGCCTCAGAGTACTTTCTTTACAAAAGATGTTCACGTCATATAATACTCTCTCAAAACTGCCTCTATTCCCTGCATCAAAAGCTCTCACAATGTGAAGGCTGATGTTTTAAGAACGCGGCTGGACTCCAATCAACGATGTCTCACAGTAATACACTGGCACAGAGGTGTGATGACCTTTCTGTTGAGAAGTTATTGATGTAGGGCTACCTAGTGGTTCAGTCCGCTGTCCAACTGTGTGAGTCTCAAACCAGAATCATGTTGTTGCATCAGTTCACTTTCTTGTTCTATCCTTACCCTCATCCAAGCAAAACCTAATATTTCTTGAGAAGAATGTCAAAGAAGAAAAAACAAACAAGCAACCGCTGCTCTAAAGAATTCATATGTTCACCAGCTCTTTTGTCTAAGCCAAAATACTCACCATTTCTTCTATTACACCTCTAGCCTCTCATTCATTTTAAATGTGAGAACTGACTGCATGTGTGCACCTCTCGTAAATCCAATAGCTGCTTTATTCTGCATTCGAGCATTGATATCAACAGCTTGCTGTTCACAGATATGTTGTGACAGCAGTGGCTTCATGTTCCCTTCCTACTTTACATCTATTCATTATTCCTTTCTTCCAGGCTTCGCTCCACAAAAAAAGTAATATTTTTTCTTCATTTCAGTGAAAATTGTCTGTAAATGGATGATAGGTAGGTGACTGCCTTCACACCTGTCTCTATGTCTCTTTTGATTCTCTGAAGGCTGATGCGGATCGAGGGGAAATGCACCTACCTTCATCTATCACACACATGACTGACTTATTTCTGTCAAGGCTCTGCAGGTGGTGGTCTGCAGCTCTGTTGTTGTCTGTCACCCAGAATTGTCACAGTTTCGCAATACATCTCCAACATCTTCTTTCTTTTCCCTCTTTCTCATCTTCCCTGTCTCACTCATCACATCTGGAATAGCTCAAAGCAGTATTCCATGTGTGCATGTTAGTTTTTTCAGATTATCACACAGCAGTATGCATCTCTGAGTTGTGCATGACGCTGGTTTGTGTGTTGTGTGTTTTGTTGCCATCTCATAACATCGACTTATCTACTATATCTGTGATCCCGTCATCCTTGGGCAGAGCAGCACGTGGTGAGCAGGAGGAAGCTAAATCACACTGATGGCTATAATAACCAATGATGCTTAACAGAAGGAGATGGTTCTGACTGTGTCTGTCGTTCCCTCGTGGCCAGCAAATCAATGCCAGCCTGCTCTCAAAATGTCAGCGACAGGCACCCCAAGGGTTTGAAAAACAGATCAGGGTGAGGGTATTTCCTAAATGGCTTTAGCAGAAAGGGGTTGTTTTAACCTGAATGAGAGCCATACGTCAGCGTTCTACCACAGACTGCAGGATGGGTGTGAGTTACATCCCATGAAACTGTGCTGAAAGGTGGCCTATGCTCCTAAAAGGACAAATGGAGTGTGTGTGAAGTTTTAGGGTGCTCAGGTCAGGTTTTATTCTCCTCTCCACCAGTTTGTTTAGACAACACAGACATTCTAATCTTATCAATTAATTTTGTCTGATGCTGTGGTTTGACCAGATGACACCCTCAAATCTAATCTGGGTTATTTGGTTCTGTCTCTAATTATTTATTGAGTTTCCTTTGCCAGAAAAAAAGATCAGACCCTCAGAAAACCAGTTGATATGCAGAGGAGAGACAAAGAGAGACATGCAGAGAGAGCCACAGAGAGAGCAATTCATCAATTTTTTGTAAACACTGTCTGTTTATTTCTTGCCCTTATGGGACTTCTTTTATTTTTACTTTCAGCTTTTTTGAAACTAATGAGCAGACCAATTCAACTACATACTGATCAAATTACTTTCACTTTGTAGATTCTTTCATTCACTGTTTTTCTAAAATGTAATTACACCAATCCTTTATACAGAGGTGGTTCTATTAATCCAGCTTTAAACAAAAAATGTGTTACTATTATGAGAATGCTTTCAATCATTTTAAGTATTCTTTCTGATGTTGAAAGGATCCAACATCAGATTGGTTTTGTTCCCGATACCTTTTCTTTTAAGTCTCTGGCAAAGGGAGATGGACAATAATATGACATGAGTGATATTATATGAGTGAAATGTTGTAAACCTATTACAAATCTATTATCTGATGCATCACTGACTTCAGTAACTGCCAACACAACACAGTTTTTGAACTTTATCCAGGTAGCCGATTACAGCTGACTGTTGGCAAATATCGGTATAAATGCGAAATAGAATATTATTTTAAAGAGAATGATATGAAGAAAGTCTGGGAAGGAATGCAGTTAATGAGTGGATATGCAGGGAAAGGGAAGGTGAACCGATCCCAGTTAAATGGCACAAGGGAATATGCTAATAACCTAAATCATTTCTATAATAGATTTGACAAAATAGACTTCTCTGATGAAAGACAAAGACTTAAGGAAATGATTGGGAACACAGAGGATGATGACTATACCCTTCAAACAAACAATCAGGAGGTATATGGTATGTTTATGAGGCTGAAAACTACCAAAGCAGACGATCCAGATGGACTGTCTCCAAAAGTATTAAAAGGCTGTGTTTTTCAGTTAGCAAGTATTTTTTCAAGTATTTTTAATTATTTTTTTCTCTCATAAAGTGTTACCTGATTTATGGAAACAATCTTGCATTATACCAGTACCTAAAAAGAAAACCGTTGAGTGTATGAATAATCTAAGACCAGTGGCTCTAACCTCTATAGCAGGGCTTTGACTCTGAACTTCGTTATTCGAATATAATTTGAATATTAAAAAAAAATAATGATATTCAAATGAATATTAGGCAGCTCTTAATATTCAAACCTGTTACGGGCATTTATTTTTTGTAAATGTGTTTGCTTGTAAACGTTGTTTTCAATAAAGATTCCAAGGCTTTTTCACGTATTTCAAACTGTAACTACACGTCGCGGCGACGCACGTCACACGGCCCCGTGGCTTGCATTTCCCCCGACTCATTTCCTGGTTCTCCTTCTCCATAAACAACGTGAAATCAAGGAGGGGGTTAACTTTTCCTGCTCCAGATGTCTCACCGTGGTCAGAAAGAACAGGGGAGACGCTTTGTTCGTCTCACTATGACTCTAGAGTCACTACTCGCTCTGAAGCTACCGGTAATCACCGTCACTCTCTCACTCTACACACACACTCCCCACACACACACACACACACACGCCGGCTTGACGCACACACCAAGTATATACATCAGACCACTTACGTAGGCTATGGTGAAAGCTCTGAACTTCCAGTCGAAAGCATACTGTTTGTGTTTAATCCAGGGTCTGGCTTTTAATAATATTAACAATTGTAATAATTGTGTTTTTCTTCTGAAAACATTGTCTGCCTATTGACATTATAGACTGATACACTGCCTTCTGGTGGACAGAACATATACAACTTAAGTTTGATAAAAATATAGGTCTTACTGAAGGCATTTAATGGTCAAAATATTATTAATAAATATTCAAATATATTTGAATATTGATATTAATAAACAAACAAACTTCGAATATGATTTTTGGACTAAAGTCAAAGCCCTACTCTATAGCTATGAAGGTATGTGAGAAAATAGTGTTAAATAGTCTGAAGCCTCATGTAGAGCATTATCTTGACCCCTGCCAATTTGCTTATCAGAAAGGGAGAGGGGCAGAGGATGCTATTGTCTGTAAACTGGACAGTGTCTATGCTCACCTGGATGCAGGGGGACGGTGTGTGATAATTCTGTACTATGATTTTAGCTCATCGCACCTGCACAGGTGAAAATATGGCCCCGGTGCCTTAACGACCGTTATCTACCGGACCGAATAGCAACGCGGATTTCGGTGCCTTATTTAGGTGCCACTTAAATGCCTGCGCTTCTCTCTGATGCTCCGAAAACGGATATAAAAATGTTTTTTTGTGGAGGTGGGGTAGTGCACTATAGGCCCCTGTGGGGCGGGCTAAGCTTTTGTCCTTAATGGCATTTTTTTCCCCTTACATTACTTTTACTTTTATACTTTTAAGTAGTTTTGAAACCAGTACTTTTACACTTTTACTTGAGTAAAAAGCTTGAGTTGATACTTCAACTTCTACAGAGGTCTAAAATCGGTTTCAGTTAGCAGCACTCAAGCTAGCTTTGGACATGTGTCAACTCATGGCATTGTACCAAGTTTGGCTGATTCTGGCAGGCAATCATCACAAATTCGTCAGGCAACTCATTGTGACGGATTTAGGCCACTGTTAGCCATTTTGGCTAAGTGGATATCTACCAGACACTTCACATACATCCTGAGCTTTGTATTACTACCAGAAATCTTTTCCCTCTGCTGATTAATAAATCTATCTTTAACCTGTACTTCTACTACTTAATTTTACTTAATTTCTCTCTCATATTGCCACATGAGAGAGACATTTGGTGAGGATTGATCGTTGTGTAGGTACACGAAACCACGTTAAGCTTTTTCCTTACAAAAGCCTTAATGAAGCAGAAACGCTTAATGTCAGATAACGTCCATAATAATTGGACTTTGGGTTAGATATTTTTACAGTTTTCAGTGGTTATGAGGGTTAGGGTTAGGGGTTAGCAATATGAAGAGAGACATTTGGTAATCATTGATCATTGTTTAGGTCTTTTAACAGCACAAATCAGCACAAACGTAGCACAAATGATTTTTGGGGAGATTTGGACATTAATGGGGAGCTGGGTGACGTCACGCGTGTAATTTATAAAGCGTTATAACTTAAAAAACATAGTAGCACAAATGTTTTTTTTAACAGCACAAATCAGCACAAACGTAGCACAAACGATTGAGACCATTTTGGGGAGATTTGGACATTAATGGGGGGCTGGGTGACTGATGCTGTCATTTTTCTTGGGAGGACAGTGTCAAGTTAGGATCCCCAATTATCTTGTTATTTTTTAAACCATGTGCTTTTGTTGCACTTTTTACTGTATTGCATATACTACTCTTTTTTTTTTTGAATGGCATACCAATCTACTTGTAGGCCTATATGCAGACATTTAAGCTACATATATACATTTAGCATGCAAGCTAGACCATACATGCAATTCAACTGAATATTCCTGGGACATGTTTCCTGTTATGCCCACCTTGCCATCATTAAAGCTATAGGCTAGTGCATAGTTTTTGATGCCCCCATGAGGAATTCTAAGTAATGACAGCAACACTGTTGGCGCATCCACATGACACAGCCTTCCGTGATTCATGGGAAATCAGTCGAAACAATGGGAAAACTGATGGAGAAAATCTCTTCAACTTCATTCTGTCTCACAAACTACAGCATGATAAAGACATTGTAGCACGATCTCCACTGAGGTGGAGGGAGGCCATGACAAACATTTCAGAAAAGAGGCTGAAGTCAGTATCCTGCTGATATTAAAGATGTGGTATGTACAGCCCTATTTCAATACGCACACAACCCCTTTAAAACTATGTTTACTTACTCCATTCATTCATTCATACATCAGTTACCCTCTGAGTGAGAGTTGTAATGACCCCACATTGAGTTAATGTGAGTGGTCAACATCTCCTGAACTGCATCTTTCTATTTCTCTGCCAGCGTGGGTAATTTTCAGTGAAGCTTTGCCATAATTTGTGTTAGTATTAATGAGGCACCCTCAGGCTTCATGTTTGTTTGCACAAAATCATAAACAATGAGCAGTCTGTGCATTCTTTTTCTTCAGAAAAATTGTGGTCCTACATTGCATTTAACTTTTGCTAGATGGAATGCATTTAAATTATTAAGACATGACCCACAGTTCTATTTTTGTCATAGTGTTTATCTTCTCTTCTCAGGATTTGGCATCTATGGTACCCGCTCTAATTGTGATATGCAATGTTGTTTTAGCAGTACGTTTTACAGGAGCACTATATGTATTTGAATCACCTAAGATTAAGAGATAAGATATTTAAATTATTTTTATTTAGAGGTTATTTTATCCTTATTTATAATTGGAGCATGCTGGACCCCAACTTGCCAACATGTCAAAATCCACAGAAACCAATTTTACAGCTCAACAACATTTTAACCTAAAACATAAGAGTATAGCTATGGTTCACAAGGGGGTGAATCTGTAAGAATGTATGTTTCTGTTTTTATCTGTCTTTATCTAGCCATTGTGGATACTACATCCACAGCCACACACACACACACACAAAACATTTGTATCCTGGCTCGTGCTCTGCCCCATAAACACAATACCCAGTTATCACTGTCTTATTCATTCAGCAGATTAACTTTAGCTGCTGAATAATAATAACATCCTGTTTGGTTTATGTTTACAACCTAAAGATAAAGCTGTATCCTCCTGGATCTCGTCAGTCCATCCTGACACTTCCATGTATTGTTTCATCTGAACAAAAAGATGGATCTAAAAAAACATAACTTCCCCTTCTGCATTTCCCAAATGTAAAATGCACAGCAAAATAACTAAGAAGGGACGTATGAGAAGAGAGTGTCAAAGCTGGTGTGTAATTAGTATTTTAAGTGTCCCGTTAAGTTGCCTACATCTATGAAAACAAGGGAGATAAGCCATTTAACATATTGTCATGTCTATAAACTAGTACAACAAGGTAACCCTACTGTTAAGACAGAGCGGCTTACACTTTATGTTTCCTGATAAAACCTAAATTAAATCCAGTCCAAACTATCTAAAAATCATGTCGCAGCACTAACTACATGCACATTAGGCAAATGACATGATGTTGTCTACTCACCTTCCTTTGTATTGTAAAGCGTGTTGTCAGCATTTTCCGTCGCCGTGGACAGGCACCAGACGCGGAGAGCAAAGAGCAGAAAGGCAAAGTTCTTCCGCCGCCTCCAGGTTCTCATGATGCCCGGGCTCGGTGAGGTGAAGTCGGAGAAAGCGCTCCGGTCAGAGTGCGTTATTTAAGCTGCACGACCATAGACTTCACACAGGTAACAGGATGGAGATACAGATCAAAGCAGTTTACAGTGGTGTAGTGTGTGGAAAAAGCTTCACCACCAAGACTCCAACGAAATGTGGAAGGCTGTCACACCATGAAAGAAGCTGTCAAAACTTTTCCTTCCTACGCCAGACGTTTGGCATGCAACGGTCTGGGGGAAAACGTACAAATACATGTGTTGGCTAAATGTTGCTCATGTGGTAGGGGTATGGCATGAGCGATAGAAGAGGCAGAATGAGAGGATGTTGGAGAGTAGTGAAGCGGACTTGCCATACCCATCCCCTCCAGGACCGGAGCAGCCACACTTCGCCATGTGCGCGTTAGGCCCTCCTGGGTCCTAAAGCCAGACAAATAAACACAATTTTACTATCTTACCACTTAAATGCGTGTTAGGGATACAGTATAAGTAAGCTATTTGATATCGAAAAACCCAAGTATAACGCACACAAAGAAGCATTAAGGGTGTATTATTATACACCCTTTTTTATTACTATAATTATTATTATAGTGTATAAAAACGAAGATGTTGGAAAAAGGTGCAAATGTACAATATTTCCACTGACTGCCGAAGTAACGTTAAGTTAGCTAGCTAGCTAGCTAACGTTAGCGTCTTATGAAAGCATTTACGGGCAAAGATTGTCCGTATGGTCAGCCAGTGTAGATATGTTAAAATACAGAAAAGGAAGACAAAACAAAAAATAAACATATAAACTAGCTACCTGGCATCTTGTACAAAATATTCGCGAGCAGGAAGTATGTCTGCAGGGCTTTAATTTTTTTATATACTACGTTATTCATGAAGATGTTTTCTTTTTCAGTCTCCAGAACTAAACTTTAAACTGAGCCAGATTTGCATACGTTACAGCATTATAAAAACAAGATGGTTGTAATTTGAATATTTTTCAGTGTATTTCTTACAGTGTCTTACAGAGACACAAATATGTGGCTATGTGTAAATTAATTGTAGCCTATAAACTGACGGCCAATCATAACAACCAATATTTTCTCCAACCATTGTGGATAAAGGTGTATCGATGGATGAGGCTTCAAATTAAAACATTTATTAATTTATTGTATAACACAAATTGTCAAACATTATACAGTTAATAAGATCTTTGATGCATCTCCTTTTGTTTCAGTCCTCTGTGTCTCTATGGCTCAGTCTCAACTGCTCTCTGGTGTGCTAAAATGTCGTTTTTTTATCTAGTGGGTGCACAGTGGATTAAGATGATTGACTCCTTCAGAAACATAACCAAGTCAAATACAAAAAAAAACTTTGAAAAGGGCACTTCCCATGGTGGTTACCTGGTTTCACTATGGCACTGCTTGGGATGTAATTGGCTGGAAAATGTAGTGTGAAACCCTTTGATGAGTTCTGTAGAATGAAATCTATGCATGTACACTGAAGGGATTATAAATTGACATTTCAAAAAATTTTAAGCTTTTAACCCGTTGAACCCTCAGTTCCCAGTAAAGGTTATTTTCAAAATCTTTGAACTAGTTTTTGAAACTGTGCGTTTACACTAAACTTGTCTGCGCAACTGTCATAATTGAGGTTTGTAATGTTGAGATTAAATAAATATTATTAATAATAATATTATATATATATATATATATATATATATATATATATATATATATATATATTGTATTAAAAAAAGTATTCAGTCCATGAAAATGAGTAATCCCTCATTTTTAAATACTAATACCCCTAGGATGAGATTGTCTCGTCTTTCTATCTCTGTGTCCAAACTCACACACGCACACACACACACACACACACACACACACACACACACACACACACACACACACACACACACACACACTGTCATCACCCTGGCCCCATCTGTGTTTTGCGCAAGCTAGTAGCTACCTGGTCTGGTTTAGTCTAATCTTTTTTAGTGTGTACGGTGCAGGCCAACAAGTCACAGATGTCTCTGTGCAGGCGTCACTTCACTCTACATCTCGACTGAGGCTACAAACTGCAAAGAAAAGGATTAAACGCATGTGTCTTATTGTATTTGTCTATCTTCATTTTCTCTCTGAAGAGTTTCATTAAAATGTACACCCCAAAAAAACACCCTTATGTTCCGTTGTTCTCGTTTAACTGTTGAATTGCTTCTGTCTGTGCTTTTGAACAACACCCCAAGCTTTTCTTGCCTGTTACTCTCCCTAAGATTCAGTGAATATCTTAGATTTTAATTGGGAAGACTACTTTTATGAATGTTACAATCACAATCCTAGAGTACAGAGACACTGCTTGAAAGAGATGTCCATGAGGCTAGATGTTCAGATAAAATGGGTGCCAGTGCAATGACTAATGGCAAAATACTTATAATCAGTGTCTCTGCTTCATGGTACACAATTAGCCCTGTAAACTCAGTTAGGGTTCTGCTTTCTAAGCCAGACATATCAGCCTTACCCTCAGGACATCTGAGTCAGTCAAGGCCAACCGAGGGGTCTCAGAGTACACAGTCCACATTATGCGAAGATAGCAATGAGACATACAGACACATGATGCCTTAGAGAGAGAGAGGCTGACTGACAGGAGCCCTTCTCCTCCTATACAACTGCCTGTCAGTCTGTGCTCATCATTTGGAAACAGCCCAAATGGCAGAAGTGCAGTTCTCCCATGTGGTTTATTCTTTTAAATTGCATTGCTGGTAACACAGGCATCAGTAAAGTCAGTGGATATCAATACTGTTTACTACATATGTGCCTTGCTATGGGCCACAATCAATCCATCTGGATGCAAAAACCTTTTAGCACATAGCAGCTGGTCCATAATATTTATACTCAATTCAATTTTCATAGGATAATGAACTACAGCAGCAGACTAAAATTCAACATTTAACCTAGCATTTTGTTTGGGATTTACAGTACAACACTCAGTATTTAATGCAGAGAAACCCACTCACTAAAAGTCTGCCTCAACAGTATGCATTTATACAGCGTGTTTGTCTGAGACCTGCGGCACATGTCCTTCCCCTGTTTTCTCCTCATCCCAGCAGGCTCTTTTTAAATGCCTCAGAGATGTCAGTCACCTTTACATGTTATATGTGGGTTGCAGTTGCAGGCTGTAGTCTCCTCTCTTATTACAATGTCATCTCTGGTTGGGAGCTCTGTGACAAAGGCCCCCTTTCACAAGCGTTACGTGTCTCCTGAGTTCGATTAGTTTGGAATTCCAGTGTTCCGGATGGGAGGATCCAGAGGCCTCGAGGCAGACATGAAACCAATGACGAAACATGGTTCACCCCTCTCCCACTTTATACATCTACAGTAACCTACCAATGACAGAGTCAAGGTGCTTTGCTCAAATCTCTGAGAATACATTTTCTGAAAAATGACATTACTTCCACACGGAATATCCTTGAAATGCTTTTATTTTGTCTTGAGATACATTAGAGGAAAATGATATAGTAGATAAGGAATAAAATCATTAGGAAGCAAAATGATATGATTAATCTGTATTGCGTTTAATCACTGTTAATTTGAGCAGGAAAAAAAGATTACAATTTCATTGCTTTATTATTTCAACCGTCAAACCCTTCTTAATTTTTTATTATGAGTGTGTTGGCAGTACAAGGTGAGAAGGTTGGGCTTTGTCAATGTCTGCACACAACAACAATTAACTTATTACCATATGCCTTCATATACAATTTCATCAATATAATACTTTTACAGTATAATTTTGATCAACTAAAAATGCAAATTTTGTCGTAATCTGTCATTGTGGCATAGACTGAAATATACAAATGTGTCTTTGTTACGTGTCTAATGAAATCATATGTATAAACGCTGGTGACAAATAAAAAGAAAACTAACTGCAAAATCTTGTTTGCAATGTCAGCAAAATACAATTTTTGTTTCTGTTGCTGCATTCCTTTGCACTGTAAAGCAGTCAGAATGCAATGAGCAAAGATACAACATATTAAACAGAATTTGAGCCCTAATCAAATGAATATATGCAAAGGCATGGAAATGATTTGCATAGAAGATTAACTGAATTTAATACAAAGTCATATTTAATATACATGGAGAAAAGTTAAGAATAGTCAGTGAATTAACCCCAATTGCTTTTCGGTGTTTTATCTTTGCAGGATCTGGTCCAGAAGTCTCTGCAAAACAACAAAATAACAAAAACGGATGAAGAACACATCTATCTTCACTCAGAACTCTCTTCCCTCAATCTCTTAGAGCAGCTCTGCATCACACAGGAGCGACTGCTGCTGCTACATTGGCTTTCCCTTCCATCCGCCTCACCCCTGAGGTTGCCAAGCCCAGGAAGGAGGAATAATTCTAGCTTGCTATCTGACCAAACACACTGCTATGCAGTCACCCTTCTCACAGTACTACCCAACAACTGGAATCTCATTTCAGCCAGCAGTCAAAACGACCCACCCTCTACCTCTCACTATCAGACCCCTCTGTGACTCTTCTCTGGGCTCAACTTTTGTGTATGTGTTGCAGACTTTTTGACAGAAAATGAGGCCTCTAAAGCACACACAACTCAGTGTTTATCGTGGAGGAACACACTCCTTTTTCTCCCAATCTCAGTGTCATTGAGCTAATAGCTTCATTTGAGAGGTGGCAAGGTCACACATCAAAGCAGTCACGCCTGCTCCATTTCCCCAAGAACATTTTTTTTCTCTTACAGAGCCATTTGACGTCACACTATGCTCTGTAATTGCTGGCTGTGTCAGTAAACCACACAGCGTTGATTTACTGTAGATTCACTGTTAAATTGAAAATTGTTGGAGGCCTGATGCGAAACAGTTCCCAGTTTATGTAAATGTACGGGAGAGATAAACGAGAGAGAACCCAATCATCTTGAGATCATCTTAAATAACATCTTTGTAAAAGACACACACACACACAAACACACACACACACTCTCTCTCTCTCTCTCTCGCTCTCTCTGAAGCTGCCATGATTGTGTAATTATCTGTAAGAGATTGGAAAAAATCTCTTCACATTTTTTCACATCTCACCTGACTGACAGCAAATTCATTGTTGTGGTTATAATGTGTGAGTGAGTTAAGGCTCACCCACACGTGAAGCTGAATGGATCACTCTGACACTGCATGCCCTAAATATGTCATTAATTTGCCACATGCTGCCACTGTTGGAAGATGTGGATGTGCATCATGTCAGCAGGGCCTAGAATAGGTTACATTTAGTTAAGTTATGTGTGAGCTTTGGTTTCTACTGTGCTGAAAGCCAAAACCACACCGTAGTATAAGGAGAGAAATGGGCTTAGTTGTGATGCAGTAAGGGTTTAGCTTTATCTTTATTTAGCTGATCTGATTTTGAAGAAAACACCAGCCACTTAAAAGTAACAGCTTCAACATAAAGTATAAGGGAAATTAATAGACAGATAGTGTGACAAATGGCAGAGGATCTGGCTTTAGCAGTCAAATAGTGACCTCTGCTGGATATGATCAAACCATGTTTCATTTTATGAACGATGCTTATACACAAACAAAACTTAATTTATGTACATAATGAGAATGTTTAATGTCGATTTCATTCAATTACAAGTCAAAAAAACCAAGAACTAAGAACACTTCAAGAACACCAAAATAAATCCAAATACTACATTTGTTGTTGTATTTTGGTGTATTAAGGTGGATATTTCTTTTTGGGTCTAGTTTGAACTGATGTTATTTTGTATTTAATTGTTAAAGTTAAATGTTTTGTCTGTCTTTTAACACCTTGGCACCATTTTGCTCTCCCTTTAATGTGTTAGTCCTCGGATTGGTGTGTTTTGTGGATTCATAAATATCCAATCAAAAACTCTATGACACACTATGTTAAAATATTGTTGCCATAAAATTTACTGTGCCGACACCTGCTTTGAACATTTCTTATCCCCACCCACAGTTATAAGATGGCTGTGCTGAGATGATTGTATTATTACTTTTCACCCCTAACCCTAAAATTGGTGACAAATGAGTGTGAGTATTCATACAGTGGCTAATATCAACACCTCCAAATAAAACCTCCTCATCAACCCCATGTCTTAAAAAAAGCATTCTGGACCCTCTCAGACCCTGGTGCAGTGTTGAACAGCATGCCTTCAGAAAACAGTAAGCGCAGTGTTATAATTTGATTTTCATGTTTGGGATTTTAAACTTCTTTTGGTGCAAGACTGTTTGTTTTCTATTATGTTGAATTATAATTGTAGAAGTTGACACATTTGATCAATGTTTTGGATTGATTTTTGTACCAAAAATGATTCCTTACTACCTTTTTAAAGATGTCTACTCGCAATCTGTTGGTTTGTGATACAGCTCTCTTCTTCTCCTCCTCCTTTTTCTTTGTTACTTCCGGCAGCTTGTTGTAAATCCTACAGACACAAAAAAGGCAATTGCATACAGGGCAGGGGAATACTGTATGGTATCAGAAGTATGAGAGTGGCTGAGCTATGCCAATGAATTGGCATACCAGAGACAAGGTATTATCTAGTGAGACCACAGCCAGCAAAAACCTGGATCCACTGATAAACAGGTCTCCCATAGACTCCTTTCTCACTCCCACAACTACAGCCAATTTGTTAAGAGATCCTCCAAGTCAGATAGTGTCACTTTTGAAAAAAATTACAATGATCAGCCATCATCTGATCAGGTGTGTCTTTCCAGATAAGGCAAGAAAAAAAAGAGATAAGACATACAGAGGGTAGCCCATATCTCCTGTCAAGACATTTGGACATAAAACATCTATTGTATCCGTACAGTATGTGCGTTTTTAAATGTGCATTGTTTTACTAATACCCAGTGTTTGTGCACAAATCTGCATACATGGCAGATATGATAAACAAGCTTGATGGATTGTGCTGAATAAGAAAAACAAAGAGTGAGGAGTGACGGAGTGACATCGTTTGACATGGGTTCGGTCTGGAGAACTCACCGTCTGGACCTCAGCTGCATCTCTCTGTCTGATATAGACCTCTCTCCAGGCTTGAAAAGGTTATCTAGGACATGCACACACACACACACACACATAGGAATAACAAATAAGAATTAATATGCAAATCAAACCTCGAATATGTTAATGAACACTGAGGGAACACTGTGATCTCTCTTTTTCAGACACATTTGAGCATTAACACACACGTGCAAACACAGGCACGCACACGCACGCACTCACATGCACGCACGCACGCACACACACACACACACACACACACACACACACACACACAATCAAATACATACCATACATATCGATATCCAGTCTGGCTATTCTGTCTCTCACAGATTAAACGGAAGTGAATTGCCAGAATGCTGCTGCTGCTGCTCAGGTCAACAGCATCCAGACTCTTTGTTCATAATTAGACTTCAAGACTTCAGGCAGAGACCATTGTGAGCTATTCATGACTTCTCCATGACCTTATAAAAAATAAGTTGGTGCCCTGTAGTACTATGCCTCCCTACTTTATTGTTTTAGTAGTGTTATAGTGGTCAGGTGCCTGGTAAAGTTGGATTTGCTGCAAAGAAAAAAAGCTGTAAACAATCTGCTGTGATGAATTTGTGAAAAAAGTGTCCATGCTGGTGTGATCAAAAAGTATTAAATTAAATTATAATTAAAATTATAATTCTGATATTACTTAACCTATGTAGAAAACCAATTCCCTAGCTTTTACAATCCAATATTTTCTTAAAGCAGACAGAGAATCAGAATCAGAAACGGTTGAGTTAAAACTGCTGAGAGAAATGTTTGATGTTGTGTGCGCTCGCAAACAAAGCCTTTTCAAAGTCTGATAGCTTCAATATGGGAGAAAGATAAAACAAGACTGACAGTGTTTACACTGAATACAAAATTTCCTGCACAGAAATCATTGTCTACACCTTTATGAACATCAAACAATATTAGAAAAATACTAGCATTCTGTTACTATAAAAGGTTTTTCACTGACAGACATATTACAGGCAATTTCTAAATCTTGCTGGATAACATTTTTTAAAAATGCTTATTTAAACTAGGCATTTTGCTTAGAAATATGTTTTTCTTGCCCTTTACTGTACATTATGTCTAGGCCCCGATTAATTTGCTCCATTTGTTTGAGTTTTTAACGGTATTTGTGAATTTATATGCATTACGTCTTTTCCTATATGACAAATGCTTCTTTGTTGTGTTTCCCTTGTTTAATTTCTGTCTGCAAAACAATTCCACATGGGACAAAAAAAGTTGTAACAAATAGAAAAGAAAACATCACATTTATATTATTATTATTATTATTATTATTATTATTATTATTATTATTATTATTATTATTATTATTATTATTATCATTATTATATTGGTCTCAGCTTGTGTGTATTCTCTGCATACAGAGTTTTAGAGAAAATATGCTTTAACTGATCTGCAATACTAGATAATGGCCAGCAGAGAGCAAAGTTGGATAATTGCCACTACACTATGAGAAGAATAATATGTATCAACTGGCTGTTGAAAGATTATTTGATAAATAGTCCACAGTTCCTTGAAAAGTCAACATGATTCAAAGCCAACGTGACTACAAGTTCATTATTTACTAATTTCCCAGTGTATGTGTGGGGCTATGGGTTACATTTACCAGAAACATATATACCGACCAGAGCTGTATAGTAACAAAGTAGAACTACTCTACTTAAGTACTAAAAGGCTGTATCTGTACTCTACTGGAGTATAATTTTTTTCTCCCACTTCCACTTTTACTTGAGTACATATTTTCGATGAATGAAATACTTTTACTCTGATACATTTTTTATGTGCTGCATCGTTCCTCGTTACTGTTGTGAATTCCTCACGCTACGGAGACTGTGTAGGTTACAGTGTGTGTAGTTACGGCTACGTTAGTTACGTACGATAATAATCCCCAAGATTGCGTCGTGTTTCTTTTCATTATGGTTGCCCGTTCAGAAGTCAGAGACGATGTAAGTTTGTACTCTTTCTATTTAGCTGTTGTTGCAGCAGATGAAACAATTCCTGAGTTGTTTCAGTCTGAAATGAGTCCTGAATGTTAACCGTTTGACCCTGTGATGTGAAGCTGCTAGTTTATCTGTATGTTGCTAGCTTGCTAACTTTCCTGTTCATCACACATGTTACTAGCTAGTGTGTGATACGTTTTATGGGGGACTTTAATCATTACTGTGCTGGAGAGGATGTTCATTTTACTTGCACAGTGTGATAACTGTACATTTTATTTCAGTATTTGTTAATATTTGTTATTTTTAATATAATATATTTAATATTTGTTAATTCCTTTGGCTACAGCCTTAGGCTAAACATTTGACATAATACAGTGGGGGAAATAAGTATTTGACCCCTTGCTGATTTTGCAGGTTTGCCCACTTACAAAGAATGCAAAAATCTACAATTTTAATCATATGTACATTCTAACAGTGAAATACAGAATCCCAAAGAAAATTCCAGAAAATCACATCATATGAATTTATTAAAATTGATAACCATCTGATGAGGAAAAACAAGTATTTGACCCCCTGGACAAACAGCAAGTATTCTGGCTCCTACAAGCCAGTTAGTCTTTCTTTAAGACACAGCCCCAATCCGAACCAATTATCTACATCAAATACACCTGCCTCACCTCGTTACCTGTATAAAAGACACCTGTCAACACCCAAACAACCAGCATCCAACATCACCACCATGGGCAAGACCAAAGAGCTTTCTACGGACATCAGGGACAAGATTGTTGATCTGCACAAGGCTGGGATGGGCTACAAGAGAATCGGAAAGCAACTTTGAGAGAAAAGATCAACTGTCGGTGCAGTTATCAGGAAATGGAAGAAGCACCACACCACCGCCAACCTCCCTCGGTCTGGGCCTCTACACAAGATCTTGCCTCGTGGGGTGTCCCTGATCATGCGAATGGTGAGGAATCATCCCAAAACTACAAGGGGGGAACTGATGAATCAACTGAAGGCAGCTGGGACCACAGTTACAAAAGAAACGGTTGGTAACACACTACGCCGTCATGGATTGAAATCCTGCAGCGCACGCAAGGTCCCCCTGCTCAAGAAGAAACATGTACAGGCCCGCATGAAGTTCGCCATTCACCACCTGGACGACTCAGAAGAGGCCTGGAAGAAGGTGATGTGGTCAGATGAGACCAAAATAGAACTTTTTGGCCTCAACTCAACTCGTCGTGTTTGGAGGGCAAAGAACACAGACTACAACCCAAAGAACACCATCCCCACCGTCAAGCATGGTGGTGGCAACATCATGCTTTGGGGGTGCTTTTCAGCCAAGGGGATGGGACAACTCCATCGTATTGAGGGGAGGATGGACGGGGCCATGTATCGTGGAATTCTGGACCGACGTCTCCTTCCCTCAGTGAGAGAGCTGAAGATGGGTCGAGGATGGGTGTTTCAGCACGACAACGACCCTAAGCACACCGCCAAAGCAACAAAAGAGTGGCTGAAAAAGAAGCACATCAAGGTTCTGGAGTGGCCTAGCCAGTCTCCAGACCTGAATCCGATTGAAAATCTTTGGAGGGAGCTTAAAATTCGAGTTGCCAGGCGACAACCTCGGAACCTGAATGATTTGGAGGCTGTCTGCAGGGAGGAGTGGGCCAACATCCCTGCCGAAATGTGCACAAACCTTGTCACCAACTATAAAAACCGTTTGACATCTGTGCTGGCCAATAATGGCTTTTCTACAAAATATTAACATGCTGTTTGTCCAGGGGGTCAAATACTTGTTTTTCCTCATCAGATGGTTATCAATTTTAATAAATTCATATGATGTGATTTTCTGGAATTTTCTTTGGGATTCTGTCTTTCACTGTTAGAATGTACATATGATTAAAATTGTAGATTTTTGCATTCTTTGTAAGTGGGCAAACCTGCAAAATCAGCAAGGGGTCAAATACTTATTTCCCCCACTGTATAAACAATATGATATTCAAACTTTTGACTGCTTTCTTTAATAACTAAATAACACAATACTTGTACTTTTACTTTCAGTACTTGAGTAGTACATTTTAAAATAAACTACTTGCAATACTTAAGTACAAAAATGTTTGAATATTTTAGTACTTCTACTTAAGTGTGGTGCTTAAAGAGCACTTCTACTTCTACTCAAGTCACTTTTTTGATAGAGCACTTGTAGTTTTACTCAAGTCTGGGTCTCTAGTACTTTATACACGTCTGATACCCACTAAAGGAGCCTTTATCCCATCCCCAGTCCAAGGATTTGATGAAAGTCCCTGCAGAAGTGATGTAACGACAGATGGGAAACATGGTAAGATATTGTTGTAGAAGATGAGGGCCTGCAATACACTCACCACTGGGAAACTATTTCAAGTGCTGTGAATTGCTTGCTGTCGTCACTACAGGTTGAATGCCAGTATCATATATGATCTACAGCTGGTGGTATGCTGCTGTCATCATGGGTGGTATGGCAGAAGCGTGGAAACCTTCTGATTGGTTAGGCAGCGATATGAAATTACTTTACCCAATTCCAGAGTTATTCAGTTGCACTTACCACTAAGTGGATCCGGAGTGGTGCAGTTCTTCTTTTGTTTGCCTCGATCCTCCCTGAAGCTCTGCACCAGGTCTGGATTGGAGTTCTGTGCTAGTCTCCTTCTCCTTGCCCTCTGCTCCAACCTCCTCACCCGACCCTGAGATCGGCTGATGAAGTCTGGCCTGAAGAGCTCCAAAGCCTCCTGGGGTGGAAAGAGGGATACATACAGTAAGATGCTTGTTGGTGGGAAGAATACAGTACAATTCCCAGACACTAATCCAGTGGAAAGAGAAAAGAAATCTCCATTGGGTTAGAATCTATTAAGAACAAATACTATTCCTTAACCTTGGAGAATCCTTGTCACAGCCTTGTAATAGCTAAGAGGTATAGGCAACATGTTAATATTATGCTCAGCTTTAGTGGGGATAAAGGTAAGAGAGCTTTACTCACGGGGGATTCTGAATCCTTTAAAATCTCACTGGATCTGAGCAAAACTTGTTATAATAACTGGGTAGGAAGAAATGAAAATCAAAAAGAAGGAAAATAAAGCAAATTGTGTAATTATTAAAGATTTGTTTTCATTCCCCCTCCACTTGGCAGATGCTGTGTAAAACACCAACTAAAGCAAAAATCCCTCCAAGTGTAAAAAAAATCACCCCTAAGAGATGATGCTTCTGTTGTGATAATGTTTATTTCAAGAGTAAACACATTACGATTCTCTGTGTGGGGAACCTTAATTGAAATAGTCCAAATGCATCATTCCTAAAGGTTTAAAGTTTCCATATGGCACATACACTGCACTTTTCCACATAAACCTTATGTGGTTGTACTGTGTATAATACTAAACAGCTATTTGTGGTGTTTTCTTGACTTCACGTAAATGACCTTTAGGCTGTCAGCCTTGGATCTGTACTTTGTGGAACCATTATTTGTTGTATTTGCATCCTCAGTGGCTCCACTCATTCTTTGATAGTTCTTAACTTTGATTGTTCACTGTGGACTTTCAATTTTAGCTTGAACCTGCATAAAGTAATATATTTGTTACAGCTGACAGTCTCCCTAATGTTCTCATTTATTAGGATTTTGTAGCCGCCATAATGCACATACATGCATATTATAAGTTTAAAAAAATGGTCAGGGTTCAACAAACAATTATTTGCACAAGATCCACTTAAAGGTGAACTCCACAGATTTTACACATCAAAGTCTGTTTACAGGTCATGGTGAGTACTGCATAAAACAAAAAATGTATAAAGCCTTTTATGGCTCCAGGAGGAGCTGCTCACAATCTGATAAATTGCCAGTTGGGGGTGAAGACTGCAAGTATAAAAATAAAAACATCTGGGGGTGTGGAGTTCTCCTCATAGCTTCTCATCTCTGCTTGTGACTTCAAACTCAAAGGCTAATTTAACTGCAATTAGCACAACGCACCAATATCTCCAACCGAGCTGTTGACAGTCGGGTTGTATTGTGGGTAATGTAGGCGGCAAGTTTTTCATAGAAGAATGCGTGGCATAAAAGACGGTTCAGTTGTTATCGAGGGCAGAGAGACCATTCCTAAAGAGAGACAGGTAACGACCTCCTCCACATATATGATCACTTGTTATCCCATGACCAAAGTTAAAAAGCTAAAAGCTACAGAAAATGTCCGGTAATTGGACTTTGTGATAAGAACGTTTTTGTTAAAGTGCTTTTTCCAAGGTCAATAATGTACCTTCAAGCTCAATGTGAGTTTGCTTCTATAGTGTTGGATATTTCCTGAAAGACAAGTCATTATTTGAAATGTGGCTCCTACTTTGAGGCTGAGAGTCTTGAGTGTGCCTTCCAGAGAATCAGCCTTCAGTCGGGAATGACAGGTCTTATGGGAGACTGTGGAACAGTCATGTTCTTGTCGTTCCTCTGTCTTGTCATTCCTTGCTTGCTTGCTCCAAGTTCTGGAGTCCACTTGAGAGACACAGAGAGAAGTGAAATGACTATAAACTTTCATTTGGAAAGTCACATCCTTCCAAAAAAAACTTGGATTGAAAGACAAAGTGCAAGATTGTTTTTCACACGGTAACTTTCACAGGGAGAACTAATTTAAAATGGATGTGTGTTTTGCAGTTTGTGATGTAGTTTGTTACAGTTTGGTGCTATATACAAGACATACAGTAGATGTAATCCAGACGACTGTATTCTTCCCCTCAGACTGAGTTATAGCACAATTTTCACAATGTTCTCAAGTTCCATCTAAGCTTTTATGATCTGGAGAAAGCAGGAAAATGAACAGACCTTAAACTGACGATCAAATACACACACACACACACACACACACACACACACACACACACACACACACACACACACACACACTCACAAGCACACACTACCCCCACAACTCATAGAGAAAAAATACGGATGGAAACATTAATGTGGCCTATGAATAATGCAAAGATGACATGTGCATCCATCCTTCACTCGAAACCCCATTCCTTTACCTTTTGTGAAATAAATAACTCCACTGGATTTCCTGCCATGAGCAAGTGGCATGTACTGTAGGTAGAGCGTCATCACATGCTTCAGGAAGCACACGCAAATGTGTAATGCCGCCGGACAAGCTGTTGCTACAGGGTATTTCTTGCCCTTCAGGCATCGGAACAAACAAAGTGCCCAGTGAAAAGAATACAAGTTTAAAGAAGAAAACACATAGAGGTGTGAGATGATGCAGAAAATAAATGTAATGAGGTAAGAGAGTGAGTGCATTAATAATTAAAAAGTGTCGTATTGCAGTTGTTCTTCTTGAGACAGCCCTGTTAACAGGGGAGGTAGTGACATTGCATTTCTTTTGGCATTTTGGACTTCCACTGCCATATAAGCCTACTCACTGTATGTAAGGTACACTAGGTATCCAGGACATGCAGTCATATGGCTTGCTGCAGTATCAATATCAATCCATTCAGCTTACCCTTACTGCTACACTAAACCTTAGTAAAGAAATAGTTTGACAATCTGGAAAATACTATTATTTGATTTCTTGTAGAGAGTTAGATGCAAAAACCGATACCACTCTCATGTGTGTCTGCAGGGCTGCCAACTTTCCAATTTAGTTTGGAGTGAGATAGTAAAATGACTTTATATGCTTATAGTCAGGGTCATCATGAACAGGATTACATTAAAAATGTCAGCAAACCTTTGAAGAGTCAAAACATGAGGACTTTTATACCTGTTACAATGTATTTTGTGGCAATTTTCCCTTCAATTTTCAAAAACAAAACTGTACTTTTTTGTCCTTTTTGGATGCTCCAAGTTCCGGTACTATATCAGCCTCAAAATCCAAACAACGGCTCAC
The DNA here is from genome assembly GCF_004354835.1 of Perca flavescens. Classification (NCBI taxonomy): domain Eukaryota; kingdom Metazoa; phylum Chordata; class Actinopteri; order Perciformes; family Percidae; genus Perca; species Perca flavescens. The sequence continues at coordinate 21,261,219 of NC_041347.1, read as the reverse complement.
TTGACTGCAGTGTCTTACTATGCTGCTGTTGCGCTGTGCTGCTTTGTCTTGTCTGTCTGTGCGCTGTCAGTGTCCTCTTTTCGTGCAACATTATCAGTTAGCCTATAAATTTGTTTTTCACTGCGTGAGAACATGGACATGTGGTGTGAGAGCACGAGAAAAGTATCAGTCTCATGGTCAATGCGTAAGAGTCGGCAGCCCTGCTGTGTGTTAAAGGTCCCATGGCATGAAAATTTCACTGTATGAGGTTTTTTAACATTAATATGAGTTCCCCCGCCTATGGTCCCCCAGTGGCTAGAAATGGCGATAGGTGTAAACCGAGCCCTGGGTATCCTGCTCTGCCTTTGAGAAAATGAAAGCTCAGATGGGTCAATCTGGAATCTCTCTCAGAAATGGCACATACTAAGGAAAGCTCATTGTGGGACTGGCTCTAGTGGCTGTAATTCTGCACCAAGGCTGAATTTCAGGAAAGAGACTTCAGATACAGTATTAAGGGACCACTAAGGTCTATATAAAAGCATCCAAAGAGCACCATGTCATGGGACCTTTAAATATGAAGCCACAGCCAGCAGCCTTTAGCTTAGTTTAGCATAAAGAATGTAAACAGGGGGAAACAGCTAGCCAGATGCAGTGACTTCCATGATCTTGTAGTCCCTGTGGGGTTTACAGGCAACCAGCAGAGACTCTAGGAAGTCACATAGCCCACAATGTAACCCTCCATAAAACCACAATTTGTCATTTTTACATTTTGTTTTTTTTTGTACAGATTAAACAAATGCGATACATGTTAATTTAGATTTTGTTGCTGCTGGACAGAGTCAGACTAGCTGTTTCCAGTCTTTATGCTAATGGAAGCCTACAGGTAACAGCTGCAGGCAGTAGCTTTATAGGCTACTTAGCGTACAGACATGAGAGTGCTATCAACCTTCATTTAACTCTCAGCAAGAAAGCATATTTCCAAAATGTTGAACTATTCCTTTAACTTGGCATGATTGAATTACTGTAATAAGATACCTCTTAGAAGACCAAACCTACAGTGTGGTGTAACATCCAATTCTGTTGCTTTGGGACTAGTATTTTGTGGTACTTCTACACTTTCAACTTGAAGAGAGTTCAATCAACAATTAAACAGGAAGCTCCTCAGTAGCATAAACCAAATTACATTTCTTATTACAGCTCTCATATCACATTTATCTCATAACTTATGTACCAGGAGACCTGGAGAAATCATGCAAATTTAGTCTATTCTACCCGCTATACAGTCACAGTTCATAATTTAGGATTTTATATGGAAGGGTTTTGAAGTCAGAGGAGGATAAAGTGTTTGTTCTTTATGTAAAGCTGCAGTTGTACTGAGTGTGTGTGTGTGTGTGTGTGTGTGTGTGTGTGTGTGTGTGTGTGTGTGTGTGTGTGTGTGTGTACCAGTTGGGATTCATCTTAAACAATGTGAATGTACAGTAGGAGTGTACGTGTGGTGGGTGAGTGTGGTTCTATTAACAATAATTGAGGTCTGCCGAGAGGCAGAGTGAATGAAAGAGCTAAGACCACCTTGCCACCACATTCAGCTTACCGTTACGTCTGGGAAATGAGATCTAATCTAAAATATTTTAAGATTATGCGGGCCACTGAAAGCAATATACAGATCAATTGCATAGGTACTTTAGACTTTCACTTCTTAAGCAAGGGGATGAAATTCATACCTGGGGCAATATTGGAAGTGTGCTGCCTGTGCCTGAACTTGCTAGTGATAGGGAAGGCTGCCTCATCTGCATTCCCCCTCTGCCTGCCAGCCTTTGTGTGGCTTGGCCCTCTGAATGACAATAATCCCAAAGTAGTACTATGGCGCTGCATGTCTGAATCATCAGCCTTGCTGTTAACACCATGAGCGGGTGCTATTTGCTCGACCTTGTGGTCCCTGGGCTTTGATAGAGGGCTTCTGCAGTGACCCAAACCACTCTCACGGCCATTGCGTTTGTTTTGGCCCAACATGGCCGTTCTGGTACTCATGTAGCCCCCTTTACTTTTGGCTGGTTTGTTATCTGTAGAGGATCTGCAGCAGGATGAGACACCAAGGCGAACAGACATAGTGGACCTGTACAAGATTGGTTGACCTGCTCTTCTTTCCTCTAGTTCCACAAGGGAAATGGAAAGTGACTTGTCCAAAAACACAACAGAGCTAGTGGACCTCAGTGGCACCTCAAGATGGACACAAGACCGGAAGAAGGGTTGTGAGGATAGGTTTGTTAATGTGCCACCTAACTCTTCCTGCTTCCTGTCGCTCTCTGTGTAGCTCAGTCTGCATTGTACAAGTTGTACTTTCCTCTTTCCTTGATCCTTCATTGCCAATCCATCAGCTGGTGAGTAGGCCTGTCTGAACTCATTTGGCGTCACGGTGGTAGGATTCTGTCTGCACACATCCGGTTGGCAGTTTGAGACTCTCATTGTGCTCAGTATGGATGAGGGTCTTTCTCCAAAGGTTTCTGGTAGTTTTGGTGGAATTGATACCTTCACAGGTTGTGTTGGAGTGAATGGATACACAGGGTCCTGTGGGGTGGAAAGTGATGGCAAAATCCTCTGGGCTGCGATAGCGATGAGAGAAAATGCTGCCTTTGGACTTCTTCCCACCTCATCTGGGAAACTTGCAGCCTTGAACAGGTTGGAAACTCCACTGTAAGATCCGCTATCTGCAGTCTGAGTGTGTTATTGCTCGAAGAGGCACACTCTCCTTCTCCTCTTGCCCCCGCCACACATCCCATGACAGGACATTCCTGTGCAGTGAAGCAGTGATACCCTTACTTGAAGCCTATGAAAAGACAGAGAAAAGAAAAGAAAAGCTTCATATCAGAGTGCTCAAAGTGCACAGTCGACTCCTCTGCAAACTAAAAGATTCTGTAACTGAAATGAAACCAAGAAAGACTGCAAATACACAAATTAGCCACTGTGATGTGGTTAGAGGGACTTATTATCTGCTCCCCTGCTCCACTTGTTTCTTGATCTTTTGCTGTTGCCTTGAGAATGTGTAACTTGATGGGCAGCACTTGGGGACAAATTATCCATGACATTTTAAAGCAACAATCCAGATTTGTCTCCTGAAAAAAAACACTACGGTAGTAGTCCTGTATTTCTATTTCAGTTAAAAATCAAACAGACTTTGAACACACAGTAGATACTTAAGTTATACCCACTTTCCTGCTGCTTTTGTACACAGGTTACATTGCTGATTAACATTTTTCTTTTCTCTCTATTTGAAGGGCAAACAATTACACATCTTTCTCAAACAGCTCTTGTGTTGGCTCACATTCCCAAGGCCCAAATATCAGGAGAGCTTTACACAAATATAATTTGGCTTAATGAGTAATTTTGTCTCTTGCTTGAGCACTATTGTAAACTAGAGTAAAGGAAATCTGAAGACATCACCTAATTAGATCAGAGCAAAAACATCATATAATTATGGAGGAAACACTATTTTGTTTCATACTCAGACATGGAGTATTTACAGAATATGTATTTTTAACTTCAACTTTCAACTTTATTTTTCCTCCAAGGGAAATTGGCTTTGCAGCATAGAGTGCAACATAAAGCAAACATAAAATAACATTAGTCAGAGTAACACAGACTCAGCAGCACTCCATCAATGACCAAACATAACAAGCCTCCTTTATTGACCCCCAGCGGGTAAATTTGATTGTTGCAGCAGTACAACTGAAACAACATAGATAAATCCAAACAAAACAAAAGTATAGAAAGTAACTACAACTACTACTACTACTACTACTACTACTACTAATATATATAAATAATAAGAGGTACATAAACTAATCATCAGAACAGCAATAAAAACCATACATGATGACTATTCTGTCATCCCCAAAAGTATGACCAGCACAGCATTATAATCAAGATCAAAATACATCAAACAGAATCCCCCAGCGGCAACAACATAATCAAATATCAGCATAAACATAAATTATGACAAGCACAAAATTGCATCAAAATACATAACAACAGTTGACAGTGATGAGAGTGAAATTGCTCTGGCATAGATATCCATAGTAACAATAAAAAAAGACATTTTGTTCAACAAGCATGTACGTCTTCTTCCTTCAGGCAAAACCATTTGCATCTTCAAGTAACAAATACCATTTACAGTACAGTGACTGATCACAGAGTGCAGCAGTGTATCCACCCAGTATTTGCAGAAACAGTGTTTAGTAACTTCCCAGTCATAAGTCCCTGGGTAAACAAAAAGTACACCAAGAGCTGTTTACCTCATTGATGTTCGGTGTCGATAGGCTTGGGAATTTCTAACTCGAGACACCCACTGACATCGACCAGCTGTTTTCTCAGTTCTCAATTTTCTGTTCACAACTTAAAAATACATATATTTTACATTAGATCACTGCAGCTTCTGATTTTAACAAGACTGCACACACCATACATGACATAATAAGGAAGTCCACTTCAAAGGCAACTTGAAACAAAATTATCAGCCTTACCTACTCATCACATAAGCACAGCTATATTTTTACTGAAAATAGTCTTTCTGCTAATACTTCAGTATCGCAATTTTCACTTCATCCTTTCATTTATTCCATGCTTAGAGCCATGTTCATTCTCACCCATCAGTACTGAAAAGAAATCTCTTTCTCTCTCTTTCTCTGTGGTCTTATGCTGCTCAGCTCAGCTGATGATGACTCTTAACATGGTTATCTGCCTTGCTTGCCTGGTACATTTTTGATTATTCCTTAACAGCAAACAATAGCTTATATGTTTAGGCCTATTGTTTCAGAAGGAATTGGGAACGGGCTTATCGACTCATTTTATACACCACTCAGCGTAATTCAGTTTTTTAATCATGATACATCGAGTGCACTGCTCTCAATTCTGCTGGTATAAAGCTCAATGTAGCTATTACAGTTAATAAAAGTGAGATTATAACAAATGGAGGCATCATTTTCTCTTTAAACAAACTTGTCAAGCATGCAGAAAATTCCTTCTGTGCGACACAATGTCACGTTGAGACCTTTCAAGTTGAAGTCATGTTGTTGGCCTCTTAATATGTTTAAATTAATGCTACAGTTCATATACTACAAGAAAAGTAATTATGTTTACCCGGTGTGTTCCACTTTGAGGTGAATCACTTGGGATGGGAATGCAGGCTCGAACAACAACACTGAAATTTATACATTTACAGGTTCACCCCATTTTTCCTTTGATTTATTTTTTACCCAGCCAGCACGTGTAATTGGAGGAAGAACATTTTGCTAATGTTGCACTCAACAAAGGAGGGTTGGTTTAGAGTGTGTTTGTGTGAGAGAAAGTACCCTGAAGGACACATTCACACACAGGAATTTAACAAAATACCTAGGATGAACACAATAGAACAACAACAATGGAGGCAGAGTGTGACAAGAGTCGTTCAACTAAAGACATTAGGCAGCATATATACACAGCACAGCTTAGAAAATGCAAATGAATACTACTGTATAATTGGTCAATGTTGTATGTGCATGTATGAGTAGAATGTATAGCTTTTTCTACATTGTTGTATAGCCATACAAATGGGTGACAGAAGGACAAAACTGATTAAATGAGTAGGGAAACATAACAAATGTACATTAGGTGCTTCCATATATGGAACGAGCACTCACTGTAATGTTTATGTATGTAAATTATGAGAATCATATGCTGCTGTATGGCCTTCACAGTAACCTGATCGCAACCTAACTCAACGCATTTGGGAGACGTGTTTGACAGCTCTCTACACCACCATCCTCAAAACACCAAATGATGGAATATCTTTTGAAGAATTGTGATTGTTCCTTCATTAGTTTACTTATTAGAGTTCAGAGACTTACAAGCAGTATTGAACTTGTTACGGAGACCCATGGTGGCCCAAAACCTTACTAACAAAATATATGCTGGTTGTTACTTTAATTTCTGTACGCATCTGTATACATTATTGTATGTGCAGGAATGCTCTAATTCACTCCACTGTTCTCTACTAACTTTTTAACTCTCCTTTAAACCAATGTTTAAGTCATGATGACATAAAAAAATGCAAATGAAAACAAAAAAAGTATAAGCCTGGCTATATTCTATATTTTTGTTATTGTCACCCACAAATCTCACAAAAATACCATAATCAAGAATTAGGGGCTGGCAGTAGCTCAGTCCGTGGGGACTTGGCTTAGGAACAGGAAGGTCACCAGTTAAAGTCCCCCCACGTACCAAGTATAGAGTTTTGACAGCCAGTTCACCTCCTGGCCACCGCCCTTGAGTAAGGCACCGAACCCCAAAACTGCCCCAGGGCGCTGCACAATGGTTGACCCTGCCCTACCCCCTGGATGTGTGTATAAAGAGGAGTTTTTAGAAGAAAAGAGGCTTTTGGTCTTGTTGACATACAAATATAGAATAAAGCAGCCCCTTTGAAAGTAAACTTTATGCACTAACCAATGGTTTTGTGAGAGACAGAAGAATATGCAAGATATGTACAAGAGAAAAATAGTAATAGAGTTTGTGTTTGTGAGAGAGACAGCACAGGGTTTGTACTTGGCTAATGTGACCATATACATAGTGTTGCATGCATGGAAACCAGTGATTGAGTAAACCTTTGTGCTCCTGACAGTGCCAGGAACAGACTGAGAGGCCATGGGACCTACAGCTGGTTAGGAAGCAGACAGGCTTTAGAGCTGTGGGTATATAGAGAGATAAACCCATCAGCAAAGCCAGTGTTGAAATGCGGCTCATTGAGGGAGCTCTGGGACAAAACGTGGGTATTCAGATGTGTCATACGTGCTGGTGTTAGCTCAGGTTATTTTTGTTACGGATTAATCTTATAATCCTGGCCTTTTACTTTATGTACACAATGTGTTTTATTCATCTGCATGCTGTCGTTTTCCTTACATTTCTTTGATAAAAATAAACCTAATGACTTGAAATTGCCTTCTTTAATATATATTAGTATCTATATTTTTTTTTTCGAGTGTGCTCTTGATGCAAATTACTTCCTGAACACACTTGCATTATTTGTCACTGAATCATGGATTATAATCCTAATGTAAATGCTCCTTGTCATTATGTGCAGAAGTTACATACTAGCAGCAGTTTCTGGATTAGATGAGGAATTTGTCAGACTGAGTCAAGCGTGCTGCAATGGTCCTGACTGTGGGTCACTGGAATGTGTTCACATGGGGCTTAATCTGTTTGAATTTGCAGTAGGAAAACTCAAGTGGCCTCAAGAGTTATTTGTATTTGATATTCAACATGTATTCCCACCTCAGACAGCAAGAACAAACTATGAATGCTCTAGAAATTCTGTAAATGACATACCACTGCTGAAAAGTCTGCTTGATTTCAGTAGATCATATTGGCATTGCCAGTGAACATAATATCTAAAATAGGTGGTATATTCTTATACCTTTGCCGTAAATGCAGCAATTGTTGTCCTAACATTTCGCAAGAACATTTATTTATTATCACTCTTTTCAGTGAGGATCACAAGTTTGACATAATTACTGTTAAAAACGTATAACAGACAATACAATACAGACAATGCAATTCTTAAATCTACTGTCCAACATCCACAGCACACATTGTGAAGACATCTTACCTTATAAAGCAGAGTGTCAAGGTCAAGACTGTTGCTCCATTCTTTGGAACAGATGGATCCACTTCTTTCAACAGAGGCCACAGTGCGAACTCTCCTGCACTCAACCAGTCGCTCAGCTGAGAGCGCTCTATGGTCTTTTCTCAAGCCCCAGTGGAAACTCCTCTCAGCAAACAGGGGATCAAGGAGCAAAGCATAACTCATCAACTGAGTCAATATGTTCATACAAATGACTCTGTGAGCTCATGTTAGCTGCCTGAGCTTCAAAAGCTGAATATGCTCAGCAAATGAAAAAAAAGAAGGCAAGACTGCGTCCTTGGTAGAACTCTAACACTGGAGCTTGATATTTCTCAGATAATTCATTCTGTTAACACACCTCTAGGGTTAGTTGTGCTGATTAAAAAATATCAACAGGGATCCCTGGAGCTTCCAGCTGTACCCAGGCCTTGAGTCCATATGACTTGAGTCCTCCAGGCAGGCAGCTGTCTACCCTTCTTCTCTCCTGCATCCGTCCCCAGAGCCCAGGCTCAGGTAGCAGAACAGGTGACTGGCTCTCAGGTTTCAGGCCTTACATAACAGGTCCCCACTGCACAAGTTATTAATTGAGTCAGAGGCTCTTAATAGCTTCTGCAGTTGCCTACTGACGCAGCAAAGAAAAGAAAACACATAGATAAAATAAACTGAGGCTGTTTGCTCCCTCTTTTACTCTTACCAGTGCTTACACAAACCGATATGTCACAGATGTTCTGGCAAAGCTTCTTTGAAAAGATGCATACATCTTCTTGGGAATAGGTAGACGTGCATGTGGACAAAAGAACAGAGAGAGTAAAGGCAAAACTATAAATAAATGTCTAGATATTGTACTGTACAGCTTCGAAAAAGTGCTGAATATTCAAGTTATTGTTTCTCCCCAGCCAAAGTAGGGTAGCATTAAAAATCCCAGTGAAGTACAGTACGTTTACACTTTCTCAATGATAAATTACCCAGTTACTCAACTAAAACAGTAAAAACATTGAGGTATATTTCACTCCTGTTATGACTCATGACCCAGTGGTTACGCTGATATGAACACTGAATGAAGAAAGGTGATGGCCAATGACTTTTAACTTCACCTTTTAATATGAGGCATGTGCTGTAACACTTCTAAATAGTTGTGAGTATACACGATAATCATTTATGAATAGCAAGTTGTTTTCTTTTATAATGACTTTTATCTTCATTGGTATCCCTTTTGACCCATCCCTATACAAGTTGATCATCTTCATACAGTTATGCTGTAGCAACTGAGTAATGCAATTACATGTTTTAAATCAAACATATTAAAGTGCTCATATTATGCTAGGTTTACAAAGTGAAAAAGCCCAAAGTCCACCCCAAAGGGACTTACCATCTCCAACAGAAAACACTGTTCACAAACTGCTCCAAACAGCTCTATTGTAGTCCAGCCTTTACTTCAGTGACAAACGTGTGTCACTTTGTAACACACGTTATAATGCTCGCCTAGCTGCTACTTTGGCACGCCCCCATACTCTGCTTCTGACTGGCTAGTAGTCCTTACCTAAGTACTGCGCATGTGCAACTCCCAACAAAGATGGAACAGAAGTGAGATGCCTCACTCTTTAGCTAAAATAGGGAGCTCAACACACAGGGTGTAAAGAGGAGCTGCAGCAATGTGCAGTACAACAAAAATATGGTGTTTTTTGAAAATTAAACCATGTAAACCTATTCTGGTACAACCTCTAAATACAATTATGAACCTGAAAATGAGCATAATATGAGCACTTTAAATTATTTAGCTTGAGTTGCTCCTAATGTGACATATTGACTATGTTCAATATTTGACCCATACTGTAAACATGAACATATCACTGGCAAAACAGAAAATAAGTTGATTATACTGCAGATTTTAAGTACAAATAATTTGGCTTTATTGACCTTAAATTGTTACCTCCAATATATTATCAATCAAGTCAATTCCACTCAAACAAACAACAGTTGAACGCCACATGACCATAGTGGTTGTTGTATCCAGCTTCAGTGCATCAAACTGTTTTTTTAAGTCATCCTTGTACCTCCTCCCACCTCAACCGTTTTTTCAAATTCCTATTTGAAGTTTTGTTATAGATGGAGTGACTCTACAAGATCTCTTGAAATAAACAAAAAAAATTGCAGTTCACGCAAGTAGGCTGCTCCAGTTAAAATACCTTTTTTGTCACCGTGCCTCTAGATATGTGAAGAGGAGTCTATTCTGAGCTAATCCTATAAAATTCTCATGTTGTACAGTATGTCCAACCTAAGTCTTCCAGCAATGTCACTTTTCATTTGATTGCCACTGTTTCAAGTGTCACAGGGATTCATTCAATCAATAGTGTGCTCTATACTGTAGCTGCGCTGTGTTCAATAGAGAAATTCTAAGCAATTTCTCTTCTCTCTAACCCAAAAGGATCCTTTTGCCTACATCGGAAACCATAGATATAAGCTCTGTTTAGGGCTTTAATGTTAGGTTTTCACAATGGCATAGCTGGATTTATCATTTATAACTGGTTTGGTTAAAGACAACTGCTTGGAAGAGTTTTAATAATGCATATCTGGATCATAAGGTACATACAAAAGGCACTTTAACTTCATCCAATCACAGAAGGTCAGCTTCTAATCAGGGGAAGGTGGCCTATTTTATTGTCTCAAGTCGTCCTCTTCTTGGTGGCCTTTTACCAACAAAACCCCACCTTTGTTCAGTATAAACATATTTTAATTTGGAAGGGTTGCGTTCAGTGGGAAGATTAGGGTCGAGGAGAGGTATGAAAAGGGTCCAAGGAGAGGATTGAAGAAAGGGGCGTCGATAGCCAGGGGACGAATGGGGTCGAACAGAGTCGTGGTGTGGCTGGAAGGTCTGGGAACCCAGGGGTCAAGACTCTGGGTGTGGGAATGCCTCAATGAGCTTCTGGCTTCATCATCCCTCTGGGGTTAAAGTCCAGAGGGATGATGAAGCCTTTGTTGTAAGGAGATGGTGCTTACCACTGAGCTGCAGTTGAATCAAGAGTAGGAGAATTCATTTTCTTTTTTTTGCGTCCAAACAAAATTCAAATTCAAACTAAATGTAGCCATCACAGGAAAATAGTACTATTTATCAAAACAAAAACAAAAAAAATACAAAGAAAAAGCATTTTGTGGTTCAGTCCAAAGACCCATTTTGCATTTGAATTTACTCTAATTTGTGGATTTAAATGAAAATGTCAAAATATTTTCCTTAGGCAGAAGGCTGCAGGGAGAGCAGATGTACATTCCTCCAATTTCTGTATTACTTCTAAACTCTACAAACATGTGGGAAAACAATTTCGAATTCTAAGGGACAGGGTTGAATTGTGGGGAGTGTCAAAGACCTGACTTTTTAATTTTCAAGTTGGTCGATTAAATCAGAAGTCCAGATTCTGACTTCTGTTTTCTATGCATGTTATCCTCAATACAATGTCTACATTCAGTTAGTTTTGTGGGAGTATTACACTTTTAACCGACAAGAAATCTGTGCCAGAAATCTGATCTTGCCTAAAGTTGTTGATGAACACAAAATAACAGTAAAGATGTAATGTCTCCAGGAATTTCGATGACACTTTTGTGTTGATTTTCTAATGAAATTTGAAGAGGAGGCAGCTGGATTTTGATGACACAATAGTTCGCCTGATTTTACAATGATGCCCGGAATTAAAACTGAGGCAGCAAAAGAGAATAGGATGACTGTGTGTCATGTGGAGAGCTTGGATCGAGAAGACGTTAGTAGCACCTGCTCTTATGAACCATCCGCAACTCTCATTTTTGGTAAAATTTAAGTTTTAAAGTTCTACTGCAGTAAACATAAAAAGCGTATAGTTGTTTCAATCATCATAGATTTAAGTGATATGCACTTGTTTTACCATCTTTTACCACCTTTTTTTTTTTGGCATTTTGAGATAAACATTTAAGCATGCATGTGACACAACCAGGACAACCAGCAGTATTATTGTCAGTACTTGTACATGGAAAGTATGAATACTGTTGGAACAGACAGACCAATGAAAGAAAGAAAGAAAAAATAGATAAGTAAAACAAATAAATAAAGACACACATGACAATACCAAACAATAGCATACTTCCACACTCAGCAATTCCAAATACAGCAATAATGATGAGATGAGATGTAGTGCAGGCCAAATACCCTGCTACAGAAAGAAAAGTGAGAAAGCACATTGGAAATGTACCTGAGTCCCACTGATTGATGTTGGAATTTAACTCTTCCATTTAAGTCTGTGTGGCCTTAGGCCTTCCAGGCTGGTTTACCTAAATGATTATGCCAATGATTTACAGGGAGGGGCAGAGGGGGGCTTCCATTCTGATATAATGAGTTTATGCACCAGCATCAGTGCAGTCTGAACCCATTCTGCAGCAGCGGGGTGGGAGGTCCTTGAGGAGCTATTGTACCTTCTTACTAAAAAAAACACCAGTTGATCCCCCCGATAGCTTAGTTGGTAGAGCGGGTGCCCATATATAGTAGTTTACTCCTCGACGCAGTGGACCTGGGTTCAACTCTGACCTGTGGGCCTTTGCTGCATGTCATTCCCCCTCTCTCTCTCCTTTCGTGTCTTCAGCTGTCATGTCAAAAATAAAGGCCTAAAATACCCCAAAAATAATCTTGTGCCCATATTATGCTCATTTTCAGGTTCATAACTGTATTTTAAGGTTGTACCAGAATAGGTTTACATGGTTTAATTTTCAAAAAACACCATATTTTTGTTGTACTGCACAGCTCTCTCTCACTGCTGCAGATCCTCTTTTCACCTGGTTTCTGTTTTAGCTACAGAGTGAGACCTCTTTTCATCTTCTTCTTCTGTACTATCTTTGATTGCACTCGCACATGCGCAGTAGCTCAGATGTAGAACATGTCAGCTAGCTAACTCTAGAGACAGAAGAAGAAAAGACAAAAGAAAGCCTGTTTCTCCAACTTTGGTCAGTTACAAGGCAGGATTAGCTGGGAGACTTCTAAATGAGGGCGCACATGTAAGTAGTTCTTTTGTAGATTATGGTGAACTTGTGTGTTGTAGCAGTGCTTTGCTATTGAGAACGACGTAGCATGCTAGCGTTAGCATGCTAACGCTACAAGCTAACGGTTGTGGTTAGCCAGCTCATTTCGGACTGTGACATCACAGTCCGAGCCGATTTTGAACAGCTCACTAGGAGACTGAAGGCAGGACACATTCAGAAACCGGATCTCACTCAAAACAGCATGGATGGATTTTTTTTCAAAGTTTGTATGTGTGTGGAAGCACCAGAGACACAAAAGAACACCCCAAATCCCAGAAAAAGTGTTTTTTCATAATATGGGCACTTTAAAAGAAGAAAAACCCCAGTCTGTCCGCCCGTCAAGATGCTGTCAAGGTTTGATTGTTCTTGCGGAATATTACAGAAAGACAACAGGCAGTGTTTCCTCTATGTTGATTGGCAAGTGGCGGTCCGCCACGGTTAGATTTCTCCCGCCACGGTATCAGAAATGTAGAAAATGAAAACAAAAAGCCGTCTATCAGCAGTGATTGTTACAGAATGCGGACACGCGCTTCACAACGCGAGTGGGCACGCGTGCCACTAGGAGAAAAAGGAGAAAGAAAAAGATGGCATGTGTGCATCCTTGAAAACTGTAAGTCGTATAACTTATGTTGTCAGTCCATTTAAGCCTGTATTAGTCTGGAGTTCTTGAACATTTTTAGTTTCACCTTCACCTGCTAGCTAAATTGCACGTGGCTGTTGATTCAATACAATGCCCCTGATATCATGGCATAGTAGGCTAAACCGTGATTATTTCATACATTCCATACATTCGTGTCCCGAAACATATTGGGGAAAATTCATTCAACATAATTCACAGCCAAATAACAATTAAAAGTATGTTATTTGAACATTTATAACCTAACCTGCACTGCCTCCGTTTTGGTGTCTGCGGTGCGCCGCGCCGTGCGCCGCTGCTCGGACCGTGCGCCGCTTCCCTTTTTTTCCTCCATAACCTCCGCATGAACTTCCTCCGGGGCATTTTAAAGCTGGTGCACTCCTTGGAGAGGATGTGTGCAATGATTCCGGCCAGTTGTAGGGCCGACGTTATAAATGAATAACCACTAACTCTGCTCCGGTTGCATCTACAACACGTCTGCTTCCTCTTTCCCTATCTCTCTTCTGCCCACTTACCACCTTAATGCCCTTAATGCCCACATTTGTTACTCGAGACCGCTAGTTACATTTCTCTGATAGATACTATGATTATTACTAAGCAATAGGTAAAAGTGATTGTTTTTTTCTTTGCCTTTTGTGTAATGTATATAGCCTAAAAACTATTTCAAAAGAAAATACAGACTCTTTTAGGAAAAGTCAGGTACCAGCAGGATTATATTTTTTTTTATTTAGCAAAGTTATTACACATACATTTCAAAAGTCCAGGCAACAGGGGACCATCTAGCAGCATGTATGCTACTCAGCATTAATGGGTCACCTCTTTCTGAATTCTCCTATAACCGAGCCTTGGAGTTATTTTTCCAAAAACCAAGAAAAATCAAATGCACACAGCAAGGCTGCCAACTTTGCCACTGAGGCAAATATGCAATTAGTTTCATTATGAATGGTTTCATACTATAGCCTACTTTTGGTTTTGGTTTCCCTATGAAGAATTTCTTGTAAAATTAATTTTGTAGACCTACAGTTCCTCAAAAATACAGTTCAATCAAAACGAAATGAAAATATGCCTCATTGTGTGTGAATAGAGGTTCCCGACAGATCTGCCCCCACTGCTAAAAAAGAATCCTAGAGGAAACACTGCAACAAGATTTAACAAGTTATTGGAAACCAAGTAGAATTGCAATGGTCCTAAATGTGTGGCTGTCACACATTGCTATGAAAACCTGCAGTATCCCAGGAGCGTGGTAATTATGCTGTCAAATCTCTGAACAAGAATCCCCTTTGACGACTTTTGGCTAATGTTTGACAGAATACACCACTTGTGGTGTATTTTATATAATTCATAGTAATTCATATTTGATTCTCTGGGCAAAATGTTGGATGCCATTAAAACTTGGCTGTTAAAATACATACAGAACCCCAGACATATAAAACACAGGACACAGAATACATGCATGCTCACACATAAGGGTTGGGCATCGAGAACCGATTCCTAATCGGAATCGTTTCAAAAATTACGATTCCATCGGAATCGTTTCTTTATTGGAATCGTTTGGAATCGTTTGGAAGATTTGGTTTCAAATCTGATCATGGGTTCCAAAATTAATATGCGCAAGTTTTGGTTTCCATAGCAGCCAGGCGCTTGTTGTGTTGCAGCCGTGCAGCACAGTAAGTGGAGCTCTAGTGTGGCTTTATTTTGCATTGTAAACTCCACCACTCAAAGAATCGGAATTGAGAATCGATAAGAACCGGAATCGAAAGGAAGAATTGGAATTGGAATCAGAATCGTTAAAATCCAAACGATGCCCGTCCCTACACATAAGTCTATAAAACATTTGCACAGAACATCAATGTTCCATATTTTGAATCAGCGGCAGAACAGTACAACTCGGCTGTGGTTTTGATTCACATGTATGCATACACAAGAAAAAGTAGTATTGGTTTACACAACAACCAAAACTGGAGTCAAAATACATGTTGGCAGGTGTTTCCATATATGTGTGTTACACAACCTCATCATCTCATCAATGTCTCATATCCACCATTTACTTTGAATGACACCTTCATAAAGAAATCAAGAGTTATCAGTCTAAGCAGAAGCCCTTAAAATATATCAAGTTTACATTTACAGAATGTGTCCTGGAAAAAAAAATGTTGCGTTGTATGGGGTTGTTATTGATCTTTAACAAACATCTTACCATTTTGCCTCTGGGTTTCAGTGGCAACACAAATTGAATAAGTGACAAACTAAATGAAACAGTGGCAAATGAGACAAAATTAGCTAATATACCAAGATGATGGCATTCTAAAATTTCAAACATAGACTTTTGGTTTAATCCTCTGGCAGTAATCAAACACTTCCCAGGTGATCAGAGGTCTGGAGTGTTCATCAGAAACATAATTTCGTCTGAAACTATTAAGTTCTTTTTATAAACAAGTAATACAATTCTTAAAACCAATCGTCTGGCACTTAGATAGCCAGTGCAATGATCTGAGAAGTGGAATAATTTGTTTTGCTTCTTTAGTTTAGTAAGAACTAAGTTAGATACAAAAAATGTTATGTCTTTTAAGATTAATATTATGTAACTGTCTTTTGTAGCTGTTAAAATTTAGGTCTGGGATTTTTGGGTTTGTTATTAGTTTTCAGTAAAAGCAATTTAAGCACTGCATTTTGAACTTTGTGTGGTGTGGTTGAAGTTATTTGAGGCCAAGAAAGTGCTGAGGTTTTTTTTTTTTTTTGTATTTTGACAGGCATAATAGAAAGCATGGAAAGAGCACATACCTCCACCAAGGCTGTGTATTGTAATACTATTTCTATAATACGGTTGATGGATTGATGTTAACCTTTAATCCAGCACCTGCACGTCCTGCAATATGGTATTTTGTAAAATGGTGAAAAGGTAAAAAAAAAAGCCCTAGGTCACTATGATTAGAAATCAAAACTATTTCTGGATCCAAAACAGAATCAATCTCCTGCTCCTTGAAAACAGCACTGAGATTCACATTTAAGTCATTGTGGGTGAACACAGCGGAGAGGATTAGACAAGTACTGTGAATTAAATTACAACAGTTTCTATTATTTGAAGCAACATTGATTGCAATGTAGTTGCATAATGTTTCTATTATCACTGGCTGCAGGAGAAGAGAAGCATCAGAAATGACTTCTCCTGCAGAGAGTCTATGACCTGAGAATGGTTTGCAAGATTAATACTCAGATATCTGCTATTAGGAAGATATACTTAGCAGGTTGTACACGTTGCTACACTTTCCAACTTTTATATAAAACCCAATGTGGGGGTACGCTGGTGTAAATGTCAGTCATTTGCACTCCATCGCACAACATTCGTGACTAAACAGCAGGCACACTGGATAGCAGAACATGGGGAAGTTTCTGTTGTTTGACTGACAGGCAGGGAGGACACATGAGGCTTCACTGACCTGACAACCCTGGCAGAGACGAACTTTCACGGAGAGAAACAAACATGGAGGAAAACACACACACACACACACACACACACACACACACACACACACACACACACACACACACACACACACACACACACACACACACACACACACACACACACACAGTATTTAAAAAAAAAAGTTAGTTGTTGAAGTTTTAACAACAGAGGAAAGCCAGTATTGATGTGATTGCTCCTCAGCTTTGCCACCTGAAAAAGTCAGAATCAGTCCAGCTATATTTTGGACATGTCATTGATTCAAATTAGTTACTCATTACACATGTACAAGCCTTCAAACTGTCACTTTTTGCAAATGTTATCTGTATAGTTTGCACAATTTTGCATTCCTAATGATGGTATAGTTATTTGTAGTACTATAGTCAGAAACGATGTCCATGCTTCACAGTCAACCTTGGTAATTCTATGCACTATTCCTTTTCTTTTCTCTCATTAACTCGTGCTACAGTAATTGCTTTAAATCAGCAGATTATACTAGGTACACCTCCTAATGTGGTGAGTTTGAGCAGCTGTTGTTAACACAGATAAGAAGAGTGACATTGTAAGCGGCTGACAGGATTGGCTGTCATGCCATCTTAAATCACAGGGCATGTATATGTGTTTGAATTGTCTGGATGGAGGCTGCTTGTTACTCTCCTCACCTGTGACAGTGACACCTACAACATGTGGGAGGGAGACTCTCGCTCTACACACATTCACAGACACCTCAACCCTGGCAGCTCTCTGGCTTGTTATCAGTGCATTGCCTTGCTGAAGATGAATCTTTAAAATGTTGTCCTAGATAACTAGTTTCTTTTAGTTGTTTGTAGAAAAGGGTTGGTTTGCACTGTATTGCATTTTTCATGACAACAACTTTGAAGTGTGCCATCTGTTCTTTTCCTTTACTTGTTGTTATCTTCTAATGCAGCATGTATTATTTGCATCATGAACATCAACTGTCTGATGAAAAAAAAAACTGTAATTGCTGATCTCATACATGGAAAGCTCACTGATATTCACTCGAACAAACTTGGAACAGTCGTGAAATGTGAGATACATGGAATATTGGATGTACAATATTGTTGTTTTGCTGATTGGTGACATTCTTACATTATGAGTCAGTGCCAGGTCAGCAGCTCTTCCAAAACCATCTCAATACGAGAAAGCTGTAAGTGAGTGCAAAGGCTGCACGGCCCGCTATATTTGTTGTAGTAATAATAGAAAATGTGCAGAAAGTGCAATGTTAAAAAAAAGGTAGATAATGGGCAAACATGTCTGTATCTTGCATTATTAAGAAATAATCTGAAGAATAAAAAAAATGTAGGTCCTCACCCTAAAAATTAATCAAGCAATCTGATTCTTGAGATACCCTGCTAACTAGTGAAATGACAAACAAATGGGACGGCAAACATAACCTCAGTGGCAAAAGTAATTACAATGAAAGTATAACGGAGGCATACAAGCTCCTAATCAGTTTGTCAGCCTTAATAAGACCTTGCTCCCGCTGAGAGAAAGTAATTTACTGGAAACTGATTTGTCTGATGAACCTCCAAATAAACCACCAAGCCAGTGAATCCATCATATTATACTGCACATTATCCTAGTGTTATTATGGTGATCACAGAGGTTAGAGTACATACCTTTTCTGTCATAATTCTGACAGTTTAGATAGTGATGATATAACACAAAATTATTTATGATACTGGCACCAGGTAGTGGTGAAATTACTGTAAGTAGTTTACAATGAGCTTTGTAACAGTTACTTCTTTGCTAGACCTAAATCAAAAATAAAGTAATTTCAAAACTACATCTTAAATTGAATGCAAATGCTTTTTATTAAATAATGTATTTCATTGAGCTATTACACTTTCCTGTGAAGGTCAGTCATGTGACAATGTGTATGCTTTTCTTTACCCCCTCCAAATTCAATGTCGGAATATATCGTTTAAAGACTGAGTTGGATCCATATTCACACAACACAGACTGCAAAACATTGAGCCCATTAGGATTGAAATGGAGGGCCAGGTGACATTGATACATTTAGAATACCTTCCCTTCTCCCCTACTTAAAGCATTAAAAAAACACATACTGTATATTGTGGATATGATGAGAATCTGCTAATCATGATCACTTTTCACACATACTGAATGTGCAGTGTGACATAATAAACATGCAGTAAAGGGACCATCTGTCCATATGGTTGGCAATTACATTACAGTTCCAGCTCTATAAATGGTGATTGAGTGAGAGAGTGCAATAGAAAGATACAGTGTGCATGACAAATGTCCCATATGGTCAATATGTTTTACAGGATGATACATTGTAGGTAGAGCTTTTCTCTCCCATTAAACGTGCCTTGTCAAACAACAGATTTATAATACACTTGCTGGTCTTCTTTCTTGCACTCACATTGATTCCTGACACGACTGCCTGCTGCTGTGCAAGAGTTTAATGTTTTCTGTGCAGAAGTACAGAAAGGCCTGTTGTGTATGCATGCCCGTGGAGGACATGGTCATTTTAGTGAATGGGACTCATTAGAATGAAAGTGTCATGTGACAAGTTGTGACAATTGTTTTGCACAGAGAACAGTTGCCCCTGTCCTGGCAGTGTTACACAGAACGGCCATCTGCAGCCCACATGTCAGAGAGCAGCAGCCAACATGGTGGCAGATAATTGGTGAGGAAGGAAGGCTAGAACAGGAGCCGGGGTCTGAACCTACTGAAATCATGGAAGAGCTGGACTAACAAAACATGCATAGACACATTTGTGTGCACAAATGCAGAGTGTGGGAGCGCATTATCATTTACATTTCCTTCCTTTTCCTCTACAGTACATGGCAGAAGCCTTTAGATATATTCACTGACTGTGAAGGTCTCTGAGTTATTCATGGCCTGAGGGGGGACATCATTCTTATACGTTTCATTGCACCATTTACTTCCGTTTAACATCAATCATGTGAGGTAATGACAAAAGTCAATGTGTAAAAAGAAACGAGGAAGCACTACTCTAGCAGGACTGTTGACTCACACAATATTAATGTACATTTGCAGTAAAGTGCTGTGCACAATGCTTTTTCATTTAAATAAGCATTTGCATAAAGTGTTTATTTTGTGCTAGGTCAGAATGACATCCCATAAAAGATACATAATTGATTACCCATGCCATGTTAAAATGTACGGAAGCATAATGCATTCACTTGCGAAAAAAAAATTTGCCCTGTTTTTCTGAATTAATGAAATATCTATCTCAGGAATTCTGAGATAATATTTTCATGAAAAAAAGATCAGTTTTCTCGTTAATTCAGAAAAACAGAGATTTTTTTTCCCTCAAGTGAATGCATTATGCTTCCGTAAAAATGGACTCATCTTGTTCAAGGTGATTTTTATAGATGCATTGACATTTCTCACATTTGTTTTTGAGGGAATATTCATTTGTGAAATGGCAATATTGTCACAATATATCCAGAAACAAACACACCCAGACAAACCCACCCAGACAAACACACGCACACACACACACACACACACACACACACACACACAGACGTGCACCAAATGCTTTCACACACTGAATGACAGACAGATCTGTCAAAACTTGTGTACGTCTCATTTGTCTGGGAATTAAAACAGGAAGACAGCTGAGGAATCTCACACAGCAATCTATCCCTCAGCCACTCATACAATATGCTTCTACCACTTGTATGAGCCAAATGATTATTTACAACCTGCTGTAAGCAGAGAACGTATGAATAAATTCATGTGACTGCGTTGGACTGCATGAGGCGCAAGAATCAACTAGCACGTCTTCCATGCATGAATTGAAAGTTATTGATTCACAGATGGCAATCATCACTGATCCAATTACAACTGAGAACACAACTTGTTATTATTAAGCATTTATGCTTGTCTTATTTTTAACTTAAATTGTATACTGCTAATCTGTTTTATTGAGAATTTAACCTGGAATTTCTATAATTTAAAAAATCTTTAATTACATTTCTTCTTAATCTTTTCCCCCTTGATTGATGTCACTAGCCGTTAGTGTTGATTAATGTTACTTGTTTGGCAGCATTACAAGCCTGATGTTGAAAAGACAGACTACAGTATTTGGTCCAATGCATCTCTGGGACGCTTCATGTCAAAGTTGTCAGAACGGGCTTCCGGGCACCAGTGCTGATCCCAGACAACAAGCTTTCATCGTCCAACAGCTCAGGGCTGTTGTTTCCTCAACAGACAAACTAAGGATCAACTTGCCCATTACAGTTTTTTTCGATTGCTAGACTGGAGTCACATGTGCAAAACTCTAACTACAGTCTGCACAGCAGCAGTTCATGTGGACCAAACTCTAGTTCGTTTTTCATTGCTTGAACACAGTTTTCAAAACTCTACACACTTATCCCATGACTTTAACCACAACGTGCACAACACTGTAGATTTACAGCACTTTGTTTAAATGCTAACACACTTCTGTCAAAACTGTTAACCACACATTCAAAACAGAATAGATTTCAGTCTGGTGCCTATCAAACACTGCTGATTGCAATTTTAGCTGAAAGCCTAAGTAGGTGTCTTGTTTTAGACTAGTTAGTGAACATATATGGTATTTATATAGAGAAAGCTCAGAAAGACTTTTTTTGTATACAAACACCAAATAAGAATGAAACAATTATACACTGTACCGTTTGAGATAAATAGGTAAAAGAGTAAAGATACCAACATGTCCAGGTAAGATGTCTGAGGTTATGTACACAGCTATAAAAAAAGTGAAAAACACTATCTTTACAATAGTAAAACTGCGTTCTTACTGTAGCAATAGAAATACCACATTCATTTTTATTTAGAGATGATGCAAACATCCAATGTGATGAAGAAAACTTGCCACATGATGCTGGAGCGAGGCAGGATTAGTCACACTATTCTTTGGTACTGTTACGTATGTACCTTTAGTTTTTTTCCCCAGTAATTCCATAAATTACTAGAGACAAAATACTTTATTGAAGAAAACGGCTGATTTTCATTCCTTCTTTTTTACCTTATGTAAAAATTGGTATGACATACAATCTATATTTTTTCTAGATAGTTTCCCTTAGTTTTGCTGCGGTAAAGTAGCTCACACTAATACTTACATTTTGATGCAAACTTGTTCCTATATCTGCCTGGAGATAGACAAACACCACAATTTAGTAGAAAAGCAAAACCTGTTAACAAGTCTGGGGATTATCATGTGTGACGGTGTCACTAAATTAGGAAAAGATGCCTTGCTGTCATCAGCTGTAATCTTTTGCTATGTAGAACAGCACCAGATGACATTGCATGGAGGCGATGTATATCTCCAAAAATAAATAACATCAAAATGATCTGGATGAACAGATAATTCTTAAGGTGAGAGCAAAGATATCCTTGAATGTGTTTTTATGTTAGTAAGTGAGTCGTTTCGCTTTAATATCTCTTTGTATGGAAACTTTCGCAGTGTTATTTTCTGTTTATGCTGCAGCAGCTATGCACACTTTTGAAAGTCAGCCAAAAATCTTTGTTGTGTGATGTTTACTTTATCACAGCCAGCAGCCATTAGACAGAAAACTTTTGAAGCACACAGAAAAAGAAACTTAATTTTCACATAGTGGATCACAATAAATACTACACTGTGACTTCTGGGTGCATTTATCAAATACCGTTTGCACATCAGGGAGTTTATTCAAGGGCAACTATTAAGTCTGCATTTATCAGTTGTTACAGAAACAAACTGTCCAGATGCATTTGTGATAAAAAAAAGTCCTTGTAACCAAACATAATTTAAAGAAAAAGTCTGCATTTATTGTTTTCTTTTACGTATTATTGAAACATGGTTTTGAGCTCTTTAGTTTTCTGCCTGCAGAGATCTTGGCTTTCACATTATCCTTAGCAGTTTACCAAACAATATGTTGGCTGGATGCATTCATTATACATGACAAAACATGCTCTCTTTATCACAAAAATGGCAAAATTACATTTATAAGTCCACAAAATATGTCAGGGTGTTGTACTTTTCTTTTATTAAGGCATTGGCTTTTGGCTTTTTCTGCAAGCAAATCAGTGTATAACATCTCAACTGGACTTATTTTGATTTGGTGTGTGTATATGGGACGTGGAGATTAACGATGTTCACATGAACAGTATATTTAATCTGTGATGTGTCTTAATCATCTTTAGGTTGCTCTATTTCAGTATGTACATACATCCACAACTGCATGATGCATGTTATGGTGTGAAAGCCACTGAAAAATACACAGATATTGAACCACTCTACAGCTAACATGACCATACATTACTTTTGCATACATTCAGACCCATTATTCAACATAAAACCTTCAATTTTAGTGTGGCAATGAAGAACTCCATTCTTAACTTTTAACCTAACACGATTGTCTGGGTTCTCAGCCTATCACACACAGAAGTTAGTTCTCAAATCTTACATTTCACAAAATTCGGCATGACATTCAAGATGGGAAAGAGGACAATTTAGGTTAAAAACTAACCTTCCTTTTACATACTCTAAGGAGTGAGGTAGCACTGGCCCATTGTAAAACACCCCACCTTTGTATGGTGTCACAGTCAAGTGGCACTATGAGAAAGGCTCCACACTGATAATGCAAAGGTCAACATCTAACGGCTTTATGCAGCATCAGCATTCTAGTAAAGAGAATGCACAGGCACTGCTAATGGCACTGTCAAGAGGAGTATATAACACATTTATACCTACTTCACCTTTTTACCAACACTTGCCTCAATGCCCCCCTGAGCAATGTTATGCTGATTAGCCATTTAAAAATGCGTGGTAGTTGTGGAAATCTTGGTATAAATGGAATATCGTGATCCTTGATATCTAATAGAAGAATGCATATCTCTAAATCCAGCCTCTCTGCATTGGTTACCCTTGTACTTTATTGAAGATTTAAAGATTTGAATTATCATTTAATGGCATTTTTAGCTAATGGCATTAGGAATAGTTGCTGACTATGTTACTGACCTCATAACCCCAAATGAGCCTGAGTGCAGCCTGAGATCCCCCCGGTGGGTCTTTGTTAGTGGTTCTGATGTTGAGGCTAAAAACCAGAGAAAGGGCTTTTGCAGGCCCCTTGAATAATAAAATAATGCAACCTAGCTTTTTATCTTCTTTTAAATCTCTTTTGAAAGCACATCATTTTCTAAATGTATGTGTTTTTGTAAATCACTTTCCAAATGACTTTTGAAAGGTGCTTTACTTGAATAAAGTTACAGATGTGCACTAATAAGCTTACATATTTTGTAGATCTGGTTGTCCTTTGCTCTATCCTGTGGCTTGAGTCTTATATTTGTAGTTTTAGCAATTATTCCTGTGAGCTAAAACTTTTACATATGTTTTTCAAATACATATAGCATACAAAAAGTAAAATACATACTGTAACAGCATGCACCCAAAACACACACGTTTGAACATATTGAAAAATGAGGCCCAATGACAGATACGGTAACTTCAAGGACTATGAACCTTAACCTCCCTGGAGCTTATCTGGGTTGCTCTCACTAAAATCATCAATTATTTACTTAGAGCAAATCTCAGTATTCATTATCGAGCAGTATCATAATTGTGTACTCATCCTCTACAAATAATGAAATTGCACCATCTTTATTTAACTGTTTGACTATACCAAGTCATTTTAACGATCACTCAGTGGTTACTCCACTTCTTTGTTACAGAAGCAGCAGCAGTGTCGAACTTCTTACTGTGACTGACTGGCTGCTTCCAGTAGTGCCTTCAGCTCTGGGCTCTGTGACAGTTCAGTTGAAATATGGATATAGTTCATGAGAGACAGGACGGGGAAAAATTATCTGTCTATACCAGCATCAATTGTGTACTAATACAGAATAGGCATCCTGCTCTAGCACAGAACAATACAACCCTCAACCAACTCATCCTCTAGCTTTGACTAATAACCCACACTCACGGCGGCATCTGTTTGGGGGGCTGCAGCAATTGGATGTTGAATGTAATGGAGTCTGTGGTTTTTTCGGGCTTGTGTGTGTGTGTGTACATTCTTGAGTGGTGAAATGTGGAAACTAAAATGAAAAAAGACAGATGACGAGAACTACAAATGGTTGTGTTTGTTATCCAAAGCGTTTAGTCTTTGTTTTCTTTCTCTGTTGACATGTCCCATATGTTAGAGGCATGACCAGGAGCAGGATGGATTCTGTGGTTGTCTTATATGACATCTTCAAGAAATAGGGAGACTGATAAATTGGCTGTCATACATTGTCATACCTTTCATTTGTTCAACAGAGTCACAGTTTTCACAGTCTCGCTTTGCCAGACCATCCACACGCAGCGGAGCAGAGGAGGGTCTGGCTACTCCACACAGCATTCGGGATGGGAGCAAAATTGCTCTGATTTATTGGCATTTCTTTAAACCAATCACAATTGTCATGGCTGTCATACATTGTCATACCTTTCTAATTTGTCAACAATTTCGACATGTGTAGCAACAGTAAATAAAAGTGGGAACAGGTTCAGTTGAATCATTTGAATTGTACTCCATGTGACATTTCGCATCATTCACAATTTGTGCAAACCTCACTTTCACATTATTGGAAATTTTACACCACAATTACAAAAAATAATGCATGCAATTCACGTCGGTACTACCGAATATATGGTGGTTGCTGTGCCTTGGGGACTGACTGACAGGCTGAGGTTGCAAGGCAAGGCAACTTTATTTCTACAGCACCTTTCAGCAACAAGGCAATTCAAAGTGCTTTACATGAAACATTAAAGAGCAATTAAAAACAGTAATGATGAAAATAAAACAGGTTAAAATAGAATAATATACAAATACAATAATAAAAGTAGAATAATTATTCAATTTAATATGTTGTAGGGACGGGTTTGGGAGGAGAGAGGGAGGGGTTTTATTTTTGTTTGTGTTTAATTTCTGTCAGTGTAAAATATTCTAAATAAATAACATAATGTTCTAAGTAAATAGGTTTGGAATTATTTTTACAAGTGAAATACATTTTTTTTAATTACAGAGGGAAAGTACAGAAAAAAGTACCGTTGGGTACCGGAACTGAATTCCAGGTACCGGTATTGGTAGTGGTATTGGTTCAGATTCGAAAGGTACCCAACCCTATTTAAGACATATCCTTCCAATGTGGGAAAGAAAAAGGTATATTGCCCTTAAGAAGTGAAACATTTTAGAAAATTGGTGGAGATACCTGAAACTCTTGACTATTGGTATGTGGGGAGTTTGAGATGTAACAGAATTTAAATGCATCAGTGCTGACTTTGTCCAGTTAATTTTGTACCCAGATAAATGAATCAGGTACAGCACTTTCGTGGGCACTACGCACTTTCACATAACATGCTTAAAGCCAAGAGGAGCGGTGTGTAGGACTGAGTTACTGTGAAATTGACTTTGTTACTAACCCAACTGTGTGGAATTAAGCAACATTTTAAAAAACTCCCCCGAGGAGAGGACTGTCAGACTTAAACAGGCTTATGTTTGACACTTTGATGATGCATCATTTGGCATATTTCATAGAGAACATTTAGACAAGTCCTCAACCTCAGTTTCACTTCTCAACTTACCCGAAGCCACGATGACTGTGCATGGGGAATTATTTAGAATGAATTACAAATAAGGCAATTTGCCAGACTTGCCTCATGAGATGACAAAGCCAAAGACCTTTTAGACCTTTTTGTTAATTAAAAACAGTAGTTCATATTGAAATACATTTTACGATTGCATGTAAATTTGACACCATTTAAAAGACAAAACATTATACATTTTAATCGGACTAATACTTGGATTATGAAGAGAGGTTTATATTTTGCTCCCTCATTGGCACAATGTTTAATGAATTACAAAAATGTAAAGGTTTCTTCATTAGCAACTAAACATACTGCATAAAAAGCATAACAGGATGGATTAGATGCCCATATATTGTATTTGCAGAAGGTGAGGAAGACTTTAATAGACCATTAATAGTATGCATTACTGGGATTTTCTCTAAAATGTTAACAATAGAAGATATTAAATACTCCCAAAAACTTTTAAATTCCTTCTTATACTGTGACACAACTAACACTCAAAGGAGCAAAAAAGGAAAGCATTTCTCTGAGCATTTCTCTTTCCATCAGTAGATGTGCCAGTTGGACATCATTCTTTTGCCTCCAGACACCGTGGATGAAGGAGAGCAAAGAAAACAAGTTGGCGAGTAGCAGACAGTGAGCGAGTATAAGAAGAAATGAGGGATGGCAGGATGAAAGATCTGTGACTGAAACAGAGTACAAATCAACAAGATGAACCTAAACACTGCTTCTCCCCATTTCCCACCTTTAACTATGCTGCACAGATGCTCTCCTGATTCCTAAAAGTCCATTTTAACAATTTCTCTACTTCTCCCCTTACAGGGTAAATTTAGTGTCCCTTGCGCCCCCTGCGTCTGATGACTCAGTAAGTGGTCTTGAAATTAATTTGATCACCACCACCACCCCTCCTGCTCTTCTCTCCTTACCGCCTGTTTCTCCTGCCTCTTTGGAGGATTAAATGGTTTGAGAGATTCCTGGCCATGGCAGAAAAGCATGCTGACAATGGGGGGCAGAAACCGAGGGCTTGCATGATGGTTTGGGGTGAGGCGATTGCTCTACGTTGTTGTGATGCAGCAGTTTGACAAAGCAGCTCAGATATGGGTCTCAACTCCCGACCTGATTACATCCAAGAGAAATAACCCAGCACCTCCAGCTGACAGATATCAAAGCAGCCTTCATAAAGTAGTCACATGTATGAAGCCGGTTTACCCATTGGAAAATATATCAAGCAGTATGTTTGTTTGCATGATAAGATAAGTTCCAACTCATACATAATGCATAATAGATTTTGATATAATTTTAAGTACAGTGTCTCTATAGATATGATCAAATGGCACTACCTTTTTTGAAAAGTCATCACACATTGGATTGGACACAAATCTGAATATTAGGATTTTCAGGATTTTGGGATTTTCTCATGCATGTGGGGAAGAATAAGTAAGCTATTGGGACTATAGACTATGGGATTTTATACTGTGAAATGTCACCAATAAAGGCTTCTCAACCAAAAACTACACAACTGGACATGTTCCAGCAGCAATATGTTTTGCGTTCTCCTGCAATATATTTCGTCCCCTCGCGATATATTTTGCGTTCTCTCACAATATATTGTGTTCCCTCGCAATACTTTTTGCGTTACCTGACAATACTTTTCTTCTTCCATTGCCGAGTAATGGGTCTATCCACTCAGCTGCCCAGCACCACGTCACAATATAGATCAGCTTGTTCAATTTTACTTTGAGCTGGGAATGCTGATATACTGCTCAATGGGTACATTCATATCTG
The DNA here is from genome assembly GCF_004354835.1 of Perca flavescens. Taxonomy (NCBI): domain Eukaryota; kingdom Metazoa; phylum Chordata; class Actinopteri; order Perciformes; family Percidae; genus Perca; species Perca flavescens. Next base: position 21,233,069 of record NC_041347.1, on the reverse strand, counting down.
TTGAATGAAAAGATAAAGTGTGTGTGTCGTATGTTGAGATGAACCAATACTGATCGAATTATCAGAGAATCTGCAGCTCCCCTTGGAGCTTTATAGAGGCTCCGCTCATATTTTGCTAAGTTGTAGCTTGTGTCCATTTTGTTTCTATGGTTGTATCAAATTGGACAAATAAATATGTTATTTATCAGACAGTAAACAAACATGTACAGATATAACCTATTTAGACACCACTTAAATTAGAAACCGCATCATATGCCGCATTAGACCCAAAATGTAGGCTATTAGACACTTTAAAGTTAAAACCAAATATCCCAATACTTGTAAATTATTATAAGACACCATTTTATCTAATTTGAAATAAAATAAAATGCTATTAGATCCCAAATGTGTTAGATGCCAAATTGTAGACATAGACACTTTTACCAACCTGGACATTTAGCAGGCTGTTATTAGAAGAATGTAATGTCATATCGGGCATAGCCTTTAGTTAGACAAAACCCTGAGAGCTCAAAAGACAATACCTTTATTTGGCCTTTATTTAAGTTTCATTTTCTTATGTGTCATTTGTGGCTAATTAGAAGAAAACTGCCGTAAGTCAAATCACATCAGGTCAAATCTGGTCGCTACTTCACACGTCCCTTACAGCCCATATGGAGACACCAGACCGTGATGTAATTGTTGATGTAAATCTAATGTAATTAAATGGATTTGTCACACAGTAGCCCACAGGGATATAGACTATTATAGGTAGAAAATGAACATATAGGCGACTGAAAGGGTTGTAGCCATAGTTAATTTTAACCAAAGTACAGGCTGTATTTTCACGTTTTTGTCCCTGAACTAAAGTTCTCTCTTTGTAACACTACTAGGGTGCTGCAGACTCTCTGTTACTTCATTGTTTGTTTTATTGCCATATTATGTGAACCTCTGACATCACACATTCTCTTTTTTATAGATTTAGGAAATAGGCTATTGGTTATACCCTATATGAGATGTGAATGTGCCCATTGAGCAGTATATCAGCATAATTCCCAGCTCAAAATGCAACGAGTTGATTCATTGCGCTGGGCAGCTGAGTGGAAATAGACACATGGCTGAGAAGGAATGGAAGAAGAAAAGTTTTGCGAGGTAACGCAAAACATATTGCGAGGGAACGCAAAATATTACGAGAGAACGCAAAAGTAGTTTCCTGAAAGAAATCTCACTGTGACCGTTCCGGGGCTCTGTAGGAATGTGATCCGAAATTGGAGAGAAATTAATAACATCTGCAAAGAAGATAGATTACAGCTTTCTCTAGCATTAGCATGTAGCTATGTGTAGCATAGTTATGTAAACACAGCCTGGAGAAGAGGACCAGGAACGCTATTCCAAAAGTAGAAAAAACTGTTGAAACTAGAGTGTTCACAACAATGTGAAATCTGAGGTTTTGGTTCACAGGGATTTCTTTTAAATATGTTCACCTCATTATTTGAAGCTTTGTTTTTGTTTTTTAAACGGTGTTAAACAGTAAGTCCCCCAAAATACACAAAAGTAAAAATTTAATATTTTGTTACACAAAATGTAACAATGTAACAAAATGTAATTAAAAGTAACAAAATGTAATTAAAAGTATACTCACTATAAAACTAGCAATACATTGTTCACATTTTGAATCTTCATCTGCATTAGTTGGGGCAAGGATCTTTAAAAACTCAGATACATACAGTATCAGTATAAACCAGGAGATTGAAATAATGTTTCTCCTTCCTCCTTAAGTAAATGAATCACTTCAGTATTTACAAATTGAAGGACTGTTAAGAGGGCTAAAAACTAGAGGTCATATTACAGTCTTTTTCAGATAAGGCTTGTGTTCTGATTATATCTGGTATCTGATGAAAGAGATCTGTAAAATGATGACCAATACAGGTTGAAGTGGAGAAGTATTTAGTGGATACTTGACCTTCATCAAAATTTGTTCCAGAGAGAGAGAGAGAGAGAGAGAGAGAGAGAGAGAGAGAGAGAGAGTCCTCAGAGAGAATTATTAGTCAGCAAAATGCGCTTTGTTAGGCATCAGCTGTACTCTCATAGTTCAGGCAGGCTATGTTGGAAAAACATCACAGATAACGTCATAGAATTAGAATGAACAGCAAAACATACAACTCTGTGTGGTTGGGCAGGCTCATCAGTAACAAAAATAGCTGACTCTGGAGCCACACAGGTATACTACAGACTAAATAAGAGAATGTCCAGATGTTGCCCAATGCCCTTATGTCAACATCTAGTTATTCATTGAGAGAGATCTGTGATGTCGCTCAAGCTAAAGGAAAGTTGCATCATGAGGGGCAGCTTGTACAGTAATGTTAGTGTCTTTAGCATTGCCTCCCTAAAATATTTACAAACTCGATTCCGTTTTAGCCATAGCTACCTTTATCATGAAGAGTCATCGCAATGGTTCCTTCGGTGTTGATAAACAGGACTCGCGCCTCGGTACATGAAGTCACCGGCTCAATGCACTCGATCGAGGTGCAGCTCGATAACCTTCTCCTTCGGCATGGATGCAGCCAAAACTGTGTTTCGTAATAGCAGAAGGATCAGATATTTAAGCAAAACACAAGTTTTATTTTTCAAAATGTATCACTGTCTAAGTAGAGTGTGCTTGCTATCTAACCTGACTGAGTCAATGTAAAAACAATTACCCCAAACAAAATCACTCGACAGGTTCACTTCACTAACCCTGAATTATCACCTTTAAAATGTTTAACATCTTCATGGTTCATAACATAACATACAGTAAGACCGCTATGGAGAGGAGCACTGAGTGGGAGGATCTGAGCCAAATGACATGCAGCTGGGTCATTGTGTGTCAAAATCCAGGAAAACAGTTGATGCACCCTCAAAGTTTATGCTACCCTTAATGTCCTTTCACACCTTTTTCCAAATCTAAGGCATGCTGTACAAACTTGTAATGGTTCAGTCATATTAACATGTTTGTCTTCCAACCTACAAAGTTTGGACTGCCTATGAATTAATGTCCCAATATTGCTTCCCAGATAATGTGATTTTCAGGCTGTAAAACTGTGACCACGGCAGAGGCAGCTGTCCGAGTGTGAGTAATCAATTGTAATTGTTTGGTTATAAAGATCTTCTGTGTGCTGTGTTTTTCACATACAGGAGACATCTAGGTTGTCAATCAAAAGCCTCTTGTCGCGTCATCGGGTTTCCACTGTGAAGAGAACCCCGCCAGTCTTGGGGTGTGTGTGTCTCTTTAAAAATAATCTAAGAACCATAGGGAAGTATCTCAATTAATTCATCTGAAACCTATTAATAGTTATAATACAATATTTATTATATTTGAACCTCTAATATTTTAATACCTACAGTATTAAATATAGGGAAGTATCCGAAACAACTCCTCTAATATAGACTTAAGCATCCGCCCCGCTGACAGTATCTGTAACGGCTGTACGGCAAAAGCGGGCTTAGAGAGCGATGGTTATCGGGGGGAAGAAGGGGGGTTGGCTTTAAAAGAAAAAGCGATACTATGCCTCGATAACTGTCACATCGTTCCACACCACTCAAGGTGAAATGCCTAACCCCAACCAATCGAGCTGCTTCCTAGGGCGGGTCTTGGCATGGTGGCAGATCGCAGTCACACAGCGAGCAGGTTTAATTTTAGGCTCTCCAACATTTTATTTCCCCATTTAATAAACAAACTATTCAGTAAGTTAGGTATTTGTTGAGAAAGAAATACAGTTAAAATTTCAAGCATTTTCAAGCATTTTATCCAAAATTCAAGCCCTTTTCAAACCTTGAAAACACAACATAAAAATTCAAGCATTTTCAAGGATTTCAAGCACCCGTACAAACCCTGTATATACTAATTAAAATAATAATTTAGTATATGTATATATATATATATATATATATATATATATATATATATATATATATATATATTAGGGCTGTCAAACAATTATTTTTTTTAAATTGCGATTAATCGCTGAATTTCTATAGTTAATTGCAATTAATTGCATGTTTTATCACGTAATAAAATTCTATTATTTTGCATGTCAGAACTGTTTTTAATATGTATTAACAATGGAAAGCAATTCTTACCAGGGTATCTTGATTGGGAATCAAATGAATGCAAACAAAGTTACTTTATGAACTTGACTTTAAGATTTGTATTTATTTATTATTTATTTACTGTAAAGAAAAGAAGAAAAAAAGAAGGGTACTAAACAGTCAGGAACTTGTTTATTGTTAAGGCCATTGTCAAAATTAAAGATTTAATAATAATGTAATAATTATAACAACTTATTTCACCAGTAAATTGCTGTTGAACGACAAAAACAACCACCAGATGGGAAAAGGGTATTTTACAATTACTGTGAATGCACCACCAGTCTACCTGTTTTAAGTGAACGAACGCACCGTCTGTGTTGTTTAATTCCGACAACGGCAGCTGCTGTGCCGCAGAGCAGACTGTTACCTCCCGGGGTTGAAATCCTCTACGGTCAAATACAGTCACACTTTACACTGTTTAAGGTTAGCTGTCAGCATTTTAACCGTGTTTAATCCAGCTGTTAGCTAAAGGTAGGCTAATGTTACATGCTGTCAGGTGTAGTGTAAAGTCAGACACTGAAATGAGGCACCGAAATTTTCGTTCTTATTCGGTCTCGTTACTACTTTTTAGGTCGGCACGTTTCGGTACCCAACACTACTTACCAGAGTCAATATAGTGTGCAGACTCAGGGGCGCCGCCATGAATTTTGGGCCCCATGACAAAAAATCTAATTGGACCCCCTCTGCGCAGTTGTTGTCACCACATCTCTAGGACCTAACTGTCCCTTCAAAAGCTTTACGTAACTCTAATTAAAGGCTTGCAACCAGGGTGCGAACTACGGGGGAGCTAGGGGGAGCTCTGCTCCCCTTAATAAGACATGGGCTCCTCTGAAAAGGTGATTTGTGAAATTTTTGGGGGTCTCTAAAAATGTTGACAATGTGTCAATTTGACGTGCTATTTCAGTTTTGTGTAATATGATTATCGTGGATTATTATGTGTAAAACTGCAAAAATATCATTCATGCATGTCTGCGATTTAAACCCAATTCACTTCAATAAAGATAACTATACATGCTATTCTTATGAGCATCAAGGCGTGGCGGCGCTGCAGTGCAAATTCAACTCATGTTTAGTACATGTTAACTCAAAGATTCGCAGAAAAAATATAAACGTTGGAGGCCATTAATCAGTGGGCAAAGAAGAAATAATGTCCACTCTGGCTGAAGATGATCCTAACCCTCTAAGGATGGAAACTTTAACCATTGTTCATGTGAAATCTCAAAAACAGCCTGATACTTTGTTTATAGACTATTTGTGGCTGGCTGTTTGCTATTTGACCTATCTACTCCTGTCGATAAAGTATGATATGATAGGGTAAATCCTGTAGTGCATACACTTGTAGCTGTTATGTATCTTTGTAAGTCATTGTAAGTCGCAAGCGCACGACCCAAAGGTGGGCTCCCCCGAAGGCCACGGTATAGTTCGAACACTGCTTGCAACTGGCTTGCTTCTTGTAGTTCAATACTAGTACTAGCACAATATTTACTGCTGGTGATTTGTACATGCATGCAAGTCTAGTATGCAGTTCACTATTTGATGCAAGATTAAAAGCAACCATACAAAATGTGCTGAAGGCCATCTTTTACAGTCTCAATGTATTTTTATTTTAAAATTTGACAAAATGGAAAATTTTCTTAACAAAAATATTATTATTATTATTATTATTATTATTATTATTATAATTATTAATGAAATATTTAAAAAAAGAAAAACAAACAAACTTAAATATATATTAACTTTCCAATCAAAATAAATTAACATCATCCTCTCAAAACAATGAAAACAGCTGATTTTTTAACTTAGCTGCACATATATGCCAACAAGAAAATAAAGTGGACATGTAAAATGGAATTTCCACACCAGGGTTATTATAGTGCTACAAAACAGATCAAGTGATCACTAAATCAAAAGGTTTTGAGGTTTGGAATATGGTCATAACAAACTAACAGTACCAGTGACATCAAATTAAAAGGTATGAATAAGAACAAAGGACTCCTGGAAACCCAAACTTTTCTCTCAAATAACAGGCATGTCATTGAAAACAATGTTGCTCACCTTCACTGGGACAGGGAGGGGCACAGTTAGGGGGAGACTGGGGTGCTGCTGACTCAACTGTTGTTAAGTCTGCTAAAAGGGCCAGGGACAATGATTTAATATGAATATCTTGCTAAATGTTTCCCTGCACCGATTAAATAGTGATTAAATGTAGGCTAACACTAGTTTGTAGCTAGCTAGCTTATTTGACTATGGACATTAAGCCAACAGGTTAATACCACTCACAGACTATAAAATTGAAGTATGGCAGCTTGATGATAAGTAAAGGTGCGGCAAAGGGTCAAAATAGTAGCCTGTTAGGCACGACGTGAAGCCAAGTAAAGTGAAAATAAATGAATAAATTGCGGCATGCAATTAATGCGATAAAAAAAAAAAAGTATGCCTTATGATCGGCCCTTAATTGCGCCGCGATTAACGCTTTAATGCTGACAGCCCTAATATGTATATATATATATATATATATATATATATATATATATATATATATATATATATATCACATTTCAGTTTCTTTTGAAGCAGATGGCCTCTATAAAATTAGTGCTTTTTGAGTGGTGTCACGAACACTCTTGAGGAATAACATAAGATTGGATCCGCCTGTCCCTGTTTCATTCAGCGCAATGCCCACACCTCTCATCGGGCACCCCATGGCGCGGGCCTGATTACCGGGCACAATGATATACTTGGTCACAGTATTGAGGTGGTAGTTCCGTAAATCCACCAGTGCTGAGACACAGGAGTTGTAGGCCTGGCAGAGATCAGAGCTGGAGTGGGACAGGATGAAGTCTCGCAGAGGACAGACAGACAGAGTTTCTATCAGCTGACGGTGGGCAGGAGGCATGTATTCCCTCATGCGTGTCAGGAAGGATCCTAAATAGGCCGAATCAATGAAGAGAGCAAAAACGAGACTTTGAAAGAAAGAAAATAACAACTGTTTCTGGAAACATTTTCTGTCAGAGCAATCAACTGACTGCACAAACAGTGATTCATTCATGAGAAGCATCTGATGGGGTCAAAAGGGAAATGCATTTTTACCTGTATCATCCTTATGCTGGATGCACAGTAAAGCATCAAAGCACTGAATGGTTGAACTCTGGGCTGCACTTCCGCCTGATAACAAAATTGGCTCATCGCTCACACCTTCATACAACAGCCCATTTGGAAGCATGGGGTTGTCTCGCCACCTAAAACAGTTTAGACCACATACAACCTCTGTTTTATAGATGCAATTAGAAGCACACAGTACCATTTGACATGTTATCCAGTTAAACATACATAACAGCAATAGAGAAAAGTACAATAGGACGGTAGAGGCAGAAGGGACATTCATCATTTCATCTGCACCAGATGAGATAAATATTTATAAATCATGAATAACTTCAGTATGCAGGCTATTGTAACGGCCCTAAAACTCACCCTGAGACAAAAATTCGCAATGTTCCATGAAAGGCAGTTGGATCCACATGATCTAGAAAGAGCATAAATTCAGTTTTTCTAATTATCTTGAATTCCCCTGCCTTCATAAAAGACACAGCATGTAAATTGATTACATTTCGAATGAGCTAGGTTTAGTTCAAACTTACTGTGCATGAGTTTGAACGTCTCTGTCATCTTCTTCAAAGACTGAGTTACTTTGACGAGACCTTTCTGTATGCCACTGAGGTCCGAGGTTTTCATAGAATACATCACCTCCAGAGCCCCCTGGTTAGAGTTGAAAAAAATCCATCACTAAGTGACAAGGGAAGGGAATTATGTGGCTGGAACCCAAAAAAGCAAGGGGAAATATGAACAGACAGAATCAGGCTGAGGTTCAGAAAGAGTTAACATAAAAAAGGTACAGCAACAACTAACCGTTACGCCTGAACTGGCAGCCATCTCGACCAACAATGACACCAGGAAAAATCCCCTGCAACTCTCACCACCAGGAAAGGAAACTATCAAGTCCATGTTCCTATTTTTGAAAATGATGTTTTGAAAATAAATGAGCTGAACATCACAAGTACCAGATTACAAAAATCATGTGTGCAAAGTGCAGTTGAGAAATTCAAAACAATGTGACAGTGAATGAGTTTTCCTTTTCTTTCTACTCACCCAATTTCCATATCCCTAAAATGAAAATGAAAAGAGAAGCTAGTGTTTTCAATGAAGAAAGAGATACATCGTTTTTTTCTTTGTGAGTGAAAATAAGACATATACAGTTTTATTGCAATGTTACTATTATAATAAAAGACTGTCTGTGGACTTGGACATGAAGTCAAGTCATTAAATAAGGCAATAAAACAACATTACTCACCCTGTGGGATCCTTTAATTTCCAGTTGGCTAAAACTGAATCTGCATAAGTCAGGATGGGTGGAAGGCCGAGCTTACAAGATATCAGGCAATATGGCAAGGCAAGGGCTTTTGGAAGAATCTGTCAAACAAGCGTAATAGTAAAGTTTAAAACGGGTAGTGATGGCTGATGGTTTTTAGTCACGCTATCTGTATGTCTCCAGGGAAGGCAATGGCTGTTGGTCAGTCCACCACTTTGATCTAGACTGAAATATCTCAACAACTATGAATGGATTTGGCCCAGAGAATGGATCTTACTGAATTTGATGATTTCCCTGACTTCTCCTCTAATGCCACTTCTTGGTCAATGCTTTCACTTATCCTGTGAAATATCTCAGCTTCTACTGAATGAATTGGTACAAATCAATACAGTACTAAATTACATTCTCACCAGGTGCACTTTATGTTCAGTGCCAATTAACACGTTAGCATGCTAACAAGCTAAACTAAGATGGTGAACATGGTAAACATTCTACCTTTTTAACATCAGCTTGTTAGCGTGTTGATGTTAATGATGATGATAGTGATGATAGTGATGATGTTAGTTACCTATTTATCTTAAAACATTTGTCATAACACATCGCTGTGCCAAAGTACAGCCTCACAGAGCCACTGTAGACTCTTAGTCGTGTTACAGTATATGTCACATTGCCAAAACATCATTGACTGAAATGCATCTTCTTTTTAATGATTCATCATTCCATTGCGCTGTAGTGTTTTACCTGAGCAGGCGCATATTGTCCTTCTTGCCATACATATCCCATGCTGATGAATCCCAGGACTAGGTGAGCCAGCCTTAGCTCCTGATGGTCAATCAAGAGATCGGGACTCAAGACCGGCATCTGGATTGTGATGAGATTTTCAGTTTTTATATTTCCATTCTCAGTGAACAGTGATCATCATCAAGGGTTCCACAAATGAAACTATATGTCTACATTTACATACATGGTTTCTCAACTCTGATTTGCATTAGGAAGGCATTGCTCATTCTCACCTTGTGAACCCGATCCCGTAGTTTATGTGACTCTATCAGATGTGTGAGATCATTTGCCAGGTCCAACCATACCCGATAATAGTCTGGAAGGTCAGTCTAGACGATAATAACAATAAAGTGACTTGCATGTTGATTTTTATTTTTTGCAGGGGGGATTTTCATGTATAGTGTAATCAGTAATATAATCAGCTCAGGTTTGCCATGGTGCCTGACCTGCATGTCAAGGAATGACTGTAGCTATCAATCAGAAAGAGAAAGCAATTTACAAGAGGTAGGCAGGAGAAAACTGAGAAATAATAATGATGCTCATATATACATTTTGCAACATTTACATATCATTTCCGTAGGTTGTTGCTGACCAAAAACTTATATAAAGGCAATAGAGGAAAGAGGAAATAGTCCTCGATGGTAAACAAATGAATATGTTATTGTTATTGACATATTGTAAGCTTGTTTCAGATCAGTTTGACTGAAAAAATACTGACAGAATAGTCTGTTGTATGAGGAAAGAAATATAACTTACCAGTGGCTCTTCAAGGAGAAATCCAAGCTTCTCAGAAATATCAAAAGCATCAAAGTCTGCCTTCAGTGTTTCTCTGCTGTTAGTCTCCATTTGCTCTGCAATGAAGGCCTTCTCTGTACCCTGTGTGCTGAAGGAGTTCGGCTTTGAGAGGTAAATCACTCTGTGATTGTGACGCCCAGATATTAATTTTTGAATTTGCTCAGTATATATATATATATATATCTTTTTCACTTCCCTTTTTGCACACTCCCAACAGCAAAGAGCCAATCAGATCTCTGTGATTGTAAAATTAAGAGTTCACAGGGTAAAGCTGAAATTCCCTGAATATTTTCTGATTTGTGGCAATGATAAAAGAAATTGAAACAGAAACAGAAAATATCAAGATTATACTTGCACACTTTGTGCAAAATGAACTAGTGACATATTATGTTTATATGGCTCAACCTTATGCAGTTTATATTTGAGTCTGTTATTGAGACAAACAGACCAAACAATTGAATAATACACACAACTGCTGTCTGTTCCAAACTCATGTACATGGATCAATTATTGGAGAAAAAAATGTTTTATGTTGTTTCTGATGGCTGGAAAAAAAAAATTTACTCTGAAATGTTTCATGTAATATCAGAAAAAAAGTATTTGTGGATAAAGGTTTGGAATTATTCTGCTTTCTGCTGCAATATGCCTTCTACACATGCATAGGTTGTTACGTTTGTATTTGTTGCTCTGCAACAAAAATACTTAACAAACCAACTTTGATGACATATATTATAGTAAGATATTGTCTTAATAGTCAGGCATGCAAAAACAAGATGGAGAGCAATAGTTAAAAGACCACACTGAGACTACTTTTTGGAAACTTAACGCTAATACCTGAGAGAGTCAAACTTGTCCTTCCAGCCCATTAACTGAAGATGGAGTGCTTCCAAAAATCAAACCTTGATGTATTCTGTTTTTTTTTGTTTTTTATTGTTGCCCTGCTGAGTGAAAACTGACACGGCAGAGGGTCTTAGTTTGAGAAAGGTCTCTCTGGCAAGTCACATCTTTTCCACAGCATAAGAAACAGCAACAACTGTGGTAAGACGTTGTGAGCTGAGAACAATACGTGTTTTGTTAAATTATGTATTAGGGGTCGTGTTGTCATGTTGGCATTCTTTAGTGTAGTACATTTATTTGTCTCCTTCACTCCTTAAAGTACAAATAGACACATTTTAAACCAAGAAGCATTTTGTTGTTTTTGATCTTGCAGTACCCAATTTTCCATGTTCCTGTGTGCAGTGGCGGATCTAGGAAACTTTACATGGGGTGGCAAAAATCAAAAATGGTACATGGGAACCTGTAAATGCACTGCTATGCCCTACTATGCCCCGCAACACCCTGCTACACCCTGAACTGCTACCACTATTATTTCTAGTCATAGTTCCATTATCGTTCCATATTCTTTTTGACTCCTTGGTCCATGTTTCAAGACGGATCGGGTGGGTTGCCGACATTGTTGCAGACCCTTGACGCCTTTTACGTGAGCTGATCACCGCCCTGGCGACACAACGCGGTTGGGGCGCACTGTGAGGACAGTCCGCCCCGGTTGACAGCCGCTCCGGGAGTAGGGGGCGCCGTCCCTCCCCACCTTGGTTGTTTACACTGCGGGCACATTGAAAAAAATCAGACTTGGATCTGATTCAGGACCACATATGGAAGTGGCCTGAATCTGATTTGAAAAAATCTGATCTGGGCTAGATTTATCTACCACAGCTTTTTTTTTATTTAAATGCAAGTAAAACAGTTGTAGGTAGGAGATGAACAGATATACAGCAGTAATTACTATTACCTCCCAGATGTCATGTTATCCATATTATTATAATGCAGCAATTTAATAATTAAATTAAAAAATAAAAAGCTGTTCTTGCCTCGAAGAAGAACCAAGTGTGGTCAAAATATCTGCAATAAAATAAATACATTGGAACTTCATGTGAGCTCCCTCCAAACAGTTGCTTAGACAGACTAGAAGTTGTTTGTGCAGTTACAAAAACAAGATCCAGTTGTGTTCAAGATAATCTTGAAGCTCTGTGACTGGGGGTTGAACCCGTGTTGTTGGGCAAGCTTTTTTTTAAATCTGACTAAACTAGTTATTACAGTAAGTGTGATACATTTCAATGAAACTTAGTTAACTTGTATTTCTCAATCTGATACATTTGACCTCTTTTATGTGTCACTCTTGAGTCCTTGAGTCAGTCAGTTCCGTGAATCAGCCGGCTACTGTACGTTATCATGACTGGCATTTCTCCATTCCTGTTTCTTGAAGCTCTGTGACTGGGGGTTGAACCCGGATGGGTGTTGTTATAAATCATAATTCTGACTAAACTAGTTACTACAGTAAGTGAGATACATTTTAATGGAACTTAGCTGACTTGTATTCAGTGGCGGCGCCAGAGATTTTCTTTTGCTGGTGCTTTGGGGTTGCTGGATGTTTCAGTGAGGGTGCTCTGAAATTTTGAGTTTCCCTTGACACAAATAGGCTTACATTACACACACTCGCGCAGATGCCCACCCACCTCCGTCGTGGTTTACTAAACGAGCGAACGAGAGAGATTGATTTAAAGAACTCTGATTAGCCCACCAAACATATTTCAAATACCAGCCAAAAAGCCAGGTTCAAACAATCATTACTGCAGCTTTCATACATTGGCTCAGAAGATTAATGCAGCAGGCCAAATACACCACACACAGCCAAGCACACACATAAACACACACGCGCATGTATCCTCACCAGGGACGTCACTTGGATTGAAAGACAGGGGGGGCTTAGCCCCCAGGCTATGCAAAACTTAACTACCTTACTACCTTGTAAAATCTTACTTACAAATGTTATTCGAATGTTAGCTTTTAGATACTTCAAAGCTGCATCAAAGCTGCATGGGGGGGACGTACTTATATTTTTGTTGCAATGAAGTTGCGAAAGACTGAAAATTTGAAAAAAAAAAGATTTTTTTTGTGTATAATATACTTTAAAAATAAAAACCAGGGTGATTGGTTGAATTTGCATGAATTGTTGCAATCGCAACATCGCAAATTCCTGGAGGGACTGATATGTATGAATGTTCATGTAGAGCCTAGCCTACAAAATCTACATACTGTATAACATAATGTAGAAAGTTGGTCAGAATATAGCATATATAATAAATATCATAAAATAATTTAGTTTAGGCTTTGCCTTAGTACCTAGACCTGCCAACAAATGCCTGTTTAGGAAGAAAACAAAACGCCTCACATTTTCTTAGCCCTGTAGACCAGTGGTTCTCAAACTTTTATATATCAAGGACCCCTAAACTGAAATGCCGATTAGACCACAAACCCCCATTTGATTAGATTTTGTCCAGGGGTCCCCAATTGATAGGATTTTTGCTTTTAGATGTTTTATTACAGAAAGTCTATTCATTAATCTATGAAACATTGTGTTAATTATGGATGGAATTATAGTGAAAATAAGTTATTTCACTTTTTGCTGGGGACCCCCTCAATGACCCCTGGGGGTCCCTGGACCCCACTTTGAGAACCATTGCTGCAGACCACTGACATAACTTACCTCAGTCAAGCCAATTCCCTCAGAATCAGCTGCCCTGCCAAACTCCTGTTTCTCTCTCTGTCTCTCTCTCTGTCTCTCTCTCTCTCTCTCTCTCTCTCTCTTTCTCCCTTTCTCAAAATATCGTCCAGTAGCCTATCCATCTGCTCAATAAATTGAAGGATATAACAGTACAATAGCATTTACAGTGACACTATAACATTTAGTTTTCAGTGACAACATTCTGTGGGGACTGTTAATACTATAGAGATAGCATGCTATATTAATGGCAAAGAATAGAGAACTTCGGATAACTAACTAGATTAATTAGGTATTTCTTGTATTTCACTCTAGCTAGACTATTGTTTACCATAGTCAGCTAAAACATCCCTTTATCTTTACCTCAAGTAAACGTAGCTAAAGTTAAGCAAGTAAAAGTCATTAACAACAACTTACAATTTCACTCTGCCTATCACTCACTCTGTGTGCAGTAGCAAGTTCAGACCAAAGAAAGACACCAACGAGACGAGACGGGACGTCTTATCATCTTCATATAGCCATCGACTCTTTGTATTTCTGTTTAACTTTCGAATTTCCGTTTTTTTTGTAGCTGGATATATTATTTGTTGTTTCGAAATATGAATTTGGATAACGTTAGCGATAGTGAGATGCTTGCTCCAGTTGCATTTCGAGTGATAAATCGGCAAAAACAACGTTTTATTTCTCGGATTGTTTTAATGCCGCCAGGCGCTCTCTCTCTTCAGTCACTCTCTACCTCGCTCGTCCACATACCGTTACGCGAATGGTGAAGGAAGATTATTCAAAGTAGTGAGTGATACAGAGTGCACATAAAAAAAAAAAAGAGAAAAAAAAAGGCCTATATATATTATTTTTCTTATTATTTGGGGGGGCTTAGGAACATTTTGGGGTAGCTTCAGCCCCCCTAAAACAGACCTAATGACGTACCTGATCCTCACACAGTTTTCACATTTGCATGTATGGTCAAAATACTGTAGTCATATCTTAATATATCACCGTGGTAAAGTTGGTTTTATATTGGACGTTGGATATTCGACACATTCGAAAAATCTATTATGTAGATTGCCCTTTCAACCTATTCATGTCAAACCACATGTGATGAACTCAGCTAACCCCCCTACACATTGCACAAAGCTTCTTTTTTCAAAAAACCCATCCTTTAATTTATTTAATATTTTTTAATATTAACAAATGCCATAAATCTATTATGTGGCCTGACCTTTTGACCTATTCAGGTCAAACCACTTCTGATGAACTCAGCTAACCCCTCTACACATTGCACAAAGCTTCTTTAAAAAAAAAAAAAAATCCTTTAATTTTTTTAATATTTCTAAATATTAAAAAATGCCATAAATCTATTATGTGGCCTGACCTTTTGCCCTATTCATTTCAAACCACTTGTGATGAACTCAGCGAACCCCCCTACACATTGCACAAAGCTTATTTTTTCAAAAAACCCATCCTTTAATTTTTTTATATTTTTTAATGTAAAAAAATGACATAAATCTATTATGTGGCCTGTCCTTTTGACCTATTCAGGTCAAACCACTTTTGGTGAACTCAATTAAACTCCCTACACATTGCACAAAGCTTTTTTTTTTCACAAAAAACATCCTTTAATTTTTTAAATATTTTTTTATGTAAAGAAATGCTTTAAATCTATTATGCGGCCTGACCTTTTGACCTATTCAATTCAAACCACTTGTGATGAACTCAGCTAACCCTCCTACACATTGCACAAAGCTTCTTTAAAAAAAAAAAAATCCTTTAATTATTTTAATATTTTTAAATATTAAAAAATGCCATAAATCTATTATGTGGCCTGACCTTTTGACCTATTCATTTCAAACCACTTTTGTTGAACTCAGCTAACCCCCCTACACATTGCACAAAGTTAAAAAAAAAAAAACATCCTTTAATGTTTTTAAATATTTTTTAATATTAAAAATATAGATTTAAAGCATTTTTTTTACATTAAAAAATATTCAAAAAATTAAAGGATGGGTTTTTTGAAAAAAAGAAGCTTTGTGCAATGTGTAGGGGGGTTAGCTGAGTTCATCACAAATGGTTTGAAATGAATAGGTCAAAAGGTCAGGCCGCATAATAGATTTAAAGCATTTCTTTACATAAAAAAATATTTAAAAAATTAAAGGATGTGTTTTTTGAAAAAAAAGCTTTGTGCAATGTGTAGGGGGGTTAGTTGAGTTCACCAGAAGTATTTCTAAATGTACTATTTTCATCAAATCCAAGTATAGTTAAAGGGCTGATAGAATGATTATATAGGGTATTTTACACTGTTCCTTAAGGTCTCCTAATGGGGTATGTAACATTGGTTGGGCTGAAAATTGCCCGAATGCTATTTTATTAGGCCCTTAACTACCCTGTGAATATGTCTCTATTTGGAACAAGAGCTTTTCTTCCAAATATGGTATGCTCATGAATATTCAGAATGAGCTACGCGCTGATTGGTTTGAGCAAACTACATAGAAACACATGGGAGACTCGACAGCAGGTCTCATTGCAAAGTTATACATTGTTTGTCGGGCTATTACGTTATTAAATCCACTTCTGAGACTTTTTTAAGCGAGAAATCAACTATATAAAGCTCAAATATGGGCCGTTTTACGAAAATTGATGGCTTATTGCAAATTTGGTAAGACTGTGTGTCGGAGTTCAGCTGCCGGTGCTGCCTGTGTTGCTGCCTCGCTGCACGGCCTGCCTTCCTTTACACACCCCGGCCTGCTCTGAGCTCGATTGAGCTCTGTTACGGCTTGCAGCCCACAGCACTCGATACCTGCGCAAAGTCACCGTTTTGGGGTTAATGGACCAAACGCTGGTGCTCTGACAGAGCTCCCGGGCCTGCAGCTCCCCTCTTCCTTCTAGCTAAATGGCCCGTGTGTGACAGTGATAGTGAGTCAGCGAGCTTGTTACACCAGCAATCTCTTACAACAGTTCCAGTTAATCTTGGCTGGCTGTCAGCTCCCTAAAGGTCTTATATAGCTAACAACGGTGTCCGATTTCAAGTTAATGATTTTTTGTGAACAGTGGGGGTTTCGTTAGCTATGACTGTCCCTTCATTCCTAGCTATGTGTAGCTAGCTACAAATCACGGATAGTTAGCTTCATTTTTGGCGTAATTTCTGTATATTTACAGTTTGAATTTCATCACGCCACGTATACAACATTTCCTTAAATGTCTTATAAAGCTAACAACGGTGTCCGATTTCAAGTTAATGAATATTTGTGAATTTCAGAGGAATTCTAGGAGGAGCTAGCTCTCATTGATAGAGCTACATCCAGCCGCAGGCTCTATCAATGAGACTCGCGGACAAGCGGCGTTTATTTCCCCAATCGTTTGTTTAAATAACTCAACACATTATAATTACACACATTAAAAGATTAACTGGAACCTGTTGTAACAGATTGCTGGTGTAACAAGCTCGCTGACCGTGCTCTCACTCACACACACCGGGCATTTAGCTAGCAGGAAGAGGGGAACTGCAGGCCCTGGAGCTCTGTCAGAGCACCAGCATTTAGTAGTCCATTATCCAAAAAACTGTGACTTTGAGCGGGTATGGAGTGCTGTGGGCTGCCAGTCGTGACGGAGCTCCAAGTACCTCAGAGCAGGCCAGGGTGTGTGAAGGAAGGCAGGTCAGGCGGCGAGGCAGCAACACAGGCAACACCGGCAGCTGAATTCCGACACACAGTTGGACAAAATTTGCAATTAGCCATCCATTTTCGTAAAATTTTCGGCCCATATTTGAGCCTTACATAGTTGATTTCTCGCATAAAAAAGTTTCAGAAGTGAATTTTGTAATGGAATAGCAGAGATCTGCACGACCTAGATTCGGAACACTACCTGATCTCAGGTCAGTTGTGTAGCCTATGTAAATGTTGGGGCGTGACCGTTCTCTTAATACACCCATGGGCTGACAAAGGTTCCGGTTTTTGGGAGGTTGACGTCAACTTCCAGCTTTGTTGGGATTCGCCCTTTTCAGCGGCAGTTTCAAAATATGAAATTTTCATAGTAAAGGGGTATCAGTGGGACTTTGAGCTTCTATGTGTCCTATTTACCCACCGAATTGTCGTTATTCAACTATGACAGGGTAAAATTGGTTTTGCATTCTATCACCCCTTTAAGTGTATTCAATTATGTATTAACTTCAACTTAACATCTATTTGACTACACTTCAAGTGTAAATAGTATACTAAAATGGAACAACTTTTTTTAAACTTCAAGTGCACTAAAATACACTAATGAAATTCAAGATTCATGAGCAATCAAGCACACTTACAGTACAATTGCATTGTATTGCTATTCTTATTGAAATACATTTAAAAAGGCATTGCAGCGCAACTTATAGTTGTGTTTAAGTATATTTTGTGCATACTGCTATCATACTTATAATTACTATAAACTGTTAATTTAGTATGCCTCTGTGATATTTCAAGTGATCTACAAATGCACTTCATAACTATATTTAGTGCTTTTAAAGTGTCCCACTATGGCAATAATAATGTGTTTGAAGTGAAGTTCAATTACAACCTAAACATCATAAACACGTACTTTCAGTGCAGTTATTATAGTGTTCATCTGTACTTTTATCCCCATTTTGTTATACTTAAGCATGAATGTTGCTATTACACTACAAGTGTATTATATTACAATTCAGTTCAAGTGCATTACATCAACATATTATAAATTGCATTTCAGAAAAGGATCTTTATTATTGACACAAAAGTAAAACACAAAAGCAGATATTGGCAAAAGCAGGAACCTTGAACAGTTAAGGCAGCGTCAAGAGAAAAAAAAAAAAGAATATGAGCAATATCCGCCGTGCTCGGACATACACGCCGCTGTGGATGTCTTGCAAGCGGTTTCAGGAAAGTGGCGCCAGTGTTTGTTTGTGTGTGTGGCAGCCCACCCCCGCTAAGCTCCGACCTGCAGAGGAGCAGAAGAAAGTAGCTGCACCTTCACCAAAATGAAGGCTGAAAAACAGAACTATTATGGCAAAAATATTTACTCGCCATGTGGCAGATAGCCATACAGATAGATATAATTTGTTATTATTTAAATGTAATATTTAGTTTTTAATAAATAATTGTTAACAGCAGTACAGAGTCTGCAGTCCATTGCACAAACACTCAAGTAATAATGCAAACATTTGACGGTCAGTACCAGTTGCCTGGGGGAACATACGTGCCACAAACGGCAATTCCAAAACTGCACAACAGTGTGAAAGACGACATAGCCTACTAAAGGAGATCAAAGACATATTGTGGATATTTAAAATATCTTCCAGTTCTAGTGTTAAAAATTCCAAAGAAATAAAAGTTTATTGATCTTTGAAAAAGTGTACCTGCATTATTATGCCATTATCATTATATTAGATGAAAATGGTCTCAGGACGACAAGATTATGGTTTATCACAATAATTTCTGGGACAATTTATCATCCAGCAAAACTTGTTATCGTGACAGGCCTACTCTCTTTATACTGGACCAATGTCGAAGATGTTGTCAGTAACAACATAACAACAACAGAGGAACATAGGGTCCAAGTTGAAAAACCCAAAGTTACCCTTTAAATTGTGCACTCTGTTTTCAAAGTAGTTTTTCAAATGACAAAAATTTTTAACACTGTGTAAAAAAAAAAAATTCCATCTGGTATAGCAGTACCAAAGATGCCTGTTGGTCTTTAATGAAGGAGTCTGTTTTCTCTAGAAAAAACTTTTGCTTGGTTTGCAAGAGGTTATTTCCATGCAGCTCCATGCAAATCCTGTCCAGTTAATTCAAACAAAAAAACTAGTCCAAAGAGTACAGCCATACCAACGATGCCTTTAGGGACAACTACGCTGTTTGGTTGATTTACAGACTCTCTCTGGCCCTTTCACTGGAAGAGCCTGTTTTTTTAGAGCAAGTGCTTTGTTGGTAAGTTTCCCTCCGTCAAGTTCCATGCAAATCTTTTGGATCGAAGGTGAGCAGGGTAGCTGAAGTTCAAGGCATACTGTACATTAGTCCAAACAGCGTAGCAACAGGTAATGCTACATTATAAAGATCTTGCAACATCTTGATGTCTTCAAGGACAATACCAATGTCCCCTGGTTCATCACTTGAAGCATGTTCTTTAAGAACATAAATCCCAACACTGGTTTCTTCAATGGCCTCGTTGATGGCGTCTTCATTCATGCCCTATTAAAAAAAAAAAAAAGGCAGTCAATAAGACCAATCGAGAAACAAATACACAAGTATTAAATCATAAGGGAGTAGTAAGTAGGGCTAACGATTTTAGAAAATAATCTAATTGCGATTTTTATTGTGATTGCAATTTAATATGCAATATTTTTTTAAGCTCTTTGTCTTCTGTATTATTCAACAAAGACAAGTAATACATCCTTGTATAGTATGAACAACACAAGATTAGATAGATTAAACAAACTTTTATTTCCTGGAGGCCAGGTCTGGATGTGATGATGAAATTAGGTGATTCATGAATGTATATGAATGACATCTTTTATTTAACTACTTCAATCACAGTAGTATATTGAGCACTGACCAAGCTTGGTGTAAACGTTCATATGAAAGTCAGAAACAAATCACACAAACTAAAGTGCAGATTGCAAAAATATGTGGCTTTACCACACTTAGTAGTACTTAGAGTATTTAACTATTATTAACTGTAATAAACATATATAAACATGTGGATTGCATTGTTTTTTTAAACACTACACTTTGAAGTCAACTACTGGTGTACACTGTCATATGGGTACATATTTCTCTAAGAATATTACAACATGGTTACTACAAAGGTACTAGCCTTGCTGTCAACTTCAAATCACGTAGGAAAGAGATTGACAGTAAAGACAAAGAAAGATACAAATATGAAGATAAGTAAAAAAATAAATAGAGGAAAGGTTAAAACTGAGACAAAAAGATGAATATAGTAGGAGAAAGATGAAAAATAAATAGACGTAGGGTATTACAATTTGTATGCCGTTCTTGCCAATAAATTGTGGTATGTAAGATATTTTACATAACCTTTCCACAATTCTAAAATCTTATAGTTTTTCAAAAAAAGAAATAACACTAAACAACCAGTTGGTGTTTTAATGTTTCTGATACTGTTAAAGTTTAAAATGTCCATATCTGTGAGAGTATGTCCATTTTCATTTGTAAACAAATAAATGTTTCCATCTGTAACTTTCAATTATTTTAGGAAATATACAAAGAAAAAAGAAATATGACAGCACTTACCACTATAAATTTGATTGTATATGCTGTTCAAATAGGATCTTATTGTTAACCTTTCCTGATTGCTTCTTTTCCCGACCGTAGTCAAGGTAAATAACGTCGGGGTTAAAATCTCGTTACTGGTGAGCAAAAGAATGAGCTTGGCTTTTAGTCTGGAGTTTTATTTCGAACTCATACACTGTGTACAAAACTTAACTTATTTAACCAACTCTGCTCCGGTCGCATTCCCCCCGTCTGCTTTCTTCCTCTCTCTATTTACTCTGCCCCCCTTTTTTTCACACATGCACGGAGCTCTCTTAAAAGAGCCGCAGCACCATTTTACAACACTACCCCCACTCTGGATGGATATTACAACTTAATTCCACTCCAGTAAAATAACACCTTTCTGTAACCGGTATACAGCCCTCGTATGCAATAAGTCCACCTCAGAGGGTCAGTATAGGCCTAATCAGTATTTCACAGTCCATCACTATGGGGCAATAGTCACTGGTGGCGTTTCTCAATGGACAGAGGCAATCCTTCTTGCGGCGTAAGCATGTTGTGGTAGGTCATGCATATTACACAAGTCACAAGGTAACCTAAATAATATAGGCGACCGAAGCATCTAAATAAAAAAAAAAAAAAAAATAACTGGATGGACCCAATAACTGCTAAGTTTTTTTTTTTTAGCATGAACACATGTAAAAAAACAACTGTTAGCTACAAACAATATAAATATTTCACCCTCTTATAACTTTTTTTAAACTGAAAAGTTATCCTGACTTTTGAATTGTCCATGAGTCCAATGAACTTAGTGAGACACCCACTCTCCAAACCTGCCTGGGGGTCTTTGTTGACGACTTGGCCTTTGAGAACGACGAACCTGTTGAGGTGGTTCCAGTCCGCCACCCCCACTATCCTGAGGGTCCTCAGCGGAATGACGGGTGGGGGACAGTGGGGTTATCGCACCCCTGCTTGGTTCAGGATGCCACAAGAAGTCTCCTCCACGTTCGTCCTGGAGAACAGTCCGACGAGGTCTGGGTCTGCAGTATCTGTGTCCAAGGCTGGGGGTGACATCTCAACAGGTGTCCAGCCTTGAGCAAGCTCCTTGGCCCAAGAGTTGTCCAGTGAGTCACGGCTGCGATAAGGTTTCAACTGGTCATGATGAACCACTTTCGCTTTGGTCTTTGGCCCTTTTTGAATGCGATAGACTAGGTCATCCAGCTGCCCTAGGATGAAGAATGGCCCCTCATATGATGGGAGGAACTTCCTGACTTTATTTTTTACTTTCCTTGTACCCTTGATAAGATACCACACAGTATCTCCAACTTGATATTGCGTGCGGCAACAGTTCTTGTCATACTGTCTCTTTGCACGTTCCGCAGACTCGCCGAGCGCATCCCAGCTCCAACCGTTCACGCAGGTGCTGGACATACTCGGGGGCCGTAGGGACAGTGTCAGAGTCAGGGGGCAGGCCGGTAACCAGGTCCACCGGTTCGCTGACTTCCCTGCCGAACATCATGTAGTTGGGGCTGAGACCAGTAGCACTGTGCCTTGTTGCTCTGTAGGCCATGACTGCATAAGGAATCATGAGATCCCAGTCCCAGTGACAGCGCTCAGCTGTTGTGGCTAGGATCTTCTGCAAGGTGGAATTGAACCGTTCCACCTGGCCATCAGACTGTGGTCGGAACGGTGTAGTACGTGTCTTTTCAATGCTGAACAGTATGCACATTTTCTGGAATACTTGGGATTCGAAATTCCGACCTTGGTCGCTGTGCAACATCTGCGGTGCTCCATAACGGCACACCCACTCCGAGGCAAGCACTCCAGCTACACTTTCGGCCTTATCATTTGGCAGGGGAAACGCCTCTACCCATTTTGTGAAGTAATCCTGTATCACAAGCACATAGCCATTGTGACCCTCTGTCTCATTCAGTGGCCTCATAATGTCCAAAGCGACCCGCTCCATGGGGGCTCCTACCCTGATGGTTCCCATAGGGGCCTGCGGTGTCTTGCGGGGTCTGGCTTTGGACGCACAACTGGTGCAGGTCCGACACCAGAGAGTGACATCCTCCCTCATCCGGTACCAGTAGAATCGATTTTGAAGCCATGCTACGGTACGCTCAACACCAAAATGTCCACCAATTGGTCCATCATGCATCTGCCTCATGACATCAGGTTGGAAGACACGTGGTAGCACAATTTGTGGATAAAACTTGGTGTCATCCAGACAATAGAACCGCCTGACAAGGATTCCATTTCGGATGTAGAGCCGCCTCCACTGGCTCCAATATGTCTTTGTGGCTGGACTGCATGGTGAGACTGCAACCCATGTGTGCCGCTCTCCACCAGCCTCTATCCAAGCCCTGATAGGTGCAATGTCAGAATCAGCTTCCTGTGCCTGCTGCAGCTCCTCTGGGGACCAACCACAGAAAAATGCAGCCTCACTGGTCTTAGCCACATTAATCTTCTCTTGGGGTTTGAAATTTACCCCCACTGGACTCTCCATTGTCGGGGCTAAAGAGCCCTCTACCCCCACTGGACTCTCCATTGTCGGGGCTAACGAGCCTTCTATCCCCATTGGACTCTGACTCGCCTGGCTGATGACAGAGTCCAACTCGCTTGGTGGCAGACGGTCTTTGGATAAAGGGGGGGTCCTGGCAGCTTACATGGGCAGGATTGGCGACACGGCTGCCTGGAGAGGCTGTCGGCGTTGTTGTGCAAGCGGCCTGGACGATGGATGATCTCAAAGTCGTATTCACCCAGTCTCTCCAACCATGTGGCAAGCTGACCTTCAGGCTCCTTCATCTTTGTCAGCCAATGGAGACTGCTATGATCCGTACACAACCTAAAAGGACGCCCCAGGAGGTACTGTCAAAAATGTGATGTGAACTCCACTACGGCTAACAGTTCGCGCCTTGTGGTACAGTAGTTCTGTTCAGTTTTGGACAATTTGCGGCTCCCGTACGCCAGCACACGTTCCCTGCCCTGCTGAGCTTGGGACAGGACAGCACCAATGCCAACGTCACTTGCATCAGTGTCCAGTATCATGTGTCCCTGGTCTAAAAGGTAGCCCAGAACTGGCGCGGTGGTTAGCAGATGCTTGAGTCTGTCAAATGCCTCTTGACACTCCGTCGTCCACTGGAACCGAGCATTTTTCTTGGTCAGGGCGTGGAGGGGCTCAGCTACTGTGGCAAAATCCTTCACGAATCGTCGGTAGTATGATGCCAGGACGATGAATTGACGGACCTCCTGGATTGATGTGGGTGTAGGCCACTCCTGAACCTTCTGTACTTTGGTGGGGTCTGTGACCACCCCCTGTTCTGAAACTATGTGACCCAGATAGGCCACTTCATGGCGGAAGAGGCAGCATTTTGCCGGCTTCAACTTCAGGTTGGCTTGCTGCAACCTTTCAAAAACTTGGTCAAGACGCTGAAGCATCTCCGACACATCCCGACCCGGTACAATTATGTCGTCCAAGTACACAAGGCACGTCTCCCACTGCAGGCCAGCCAACACACGGTCCATCAGCCGTTGGAATGTAGCTGGAGCGTTACATAATCCAAACGGCATGACATTCCATTCAAACAGTCCGTTCCTGGTGCAGAAGGCAGCTGCTCGGCGGGCTTGGGGGGTCAGATCAACTTGCCAGTATCGAGAGGCAAGGTCCAGCGTACTGAACCATTTGGCAGTGGAGAGGGTGTCCAGTGTGTCCTGGATACGGGGCAGCGGATAAGCATCCTTTATTGTGCAGTCGTTAAGTGCTCTGTAGTCCACACAGAGACGGTACGTTCCATCCTTTTTACGCACCATCACGATGGGCAAAGCCCAGCTGCTGTGGCTACAACGGGCCCACCCAGCTTCCAGGCTCTGCTCCACTTGTTGGTCAGCATCCTGCTGCTTTTCCCATGCCATTTGACGTGGTGGCTGCTTGACAGCAGCTCCTGGCCGTGTCATGATGTCAAGCTGCACCAGGCTTGTGCGGCCAAGATCGCTAGGTCCAGTCGAGAATACACCGCCGTAGGTGCACAGCAGCTGGGTTAGCTGGAGCCGCTCCTCTCGGTCGAGCTCTGCTGCACTCTGGTTGTAGAGCTCGTGCAGGTGCTGGGGAACAGTAGGGTGCTCTGACTGCCTGGCCTTGGCTGTGATGTTTGCCGGCTGAAGGGCTTCTGCAGGTTGAAGGAAACCCACAATAACTCCCCATTTTATGGTTACAGCTGTATTCCCAAGATTGAAGATGCGGAGAGGCACGCTCTTAAAGGGTTGAGCTTCCACCAGCACCCGGGCGACTAGCACTTTGTGTTTCTCTACAAAGCCTTTGGTGGGGCTCAGCATCACTTCCCCTGGTAGGTGTTCTTTAATATGGGTGTTACCTCTTATAACATACTCCAATCCAGCCTCGACCACCACAGTCCGGGCGACTCTCACCGCGTGCGTCCTTGGTCTGCTCATGGCGTGGAAATATGGCACCTCTTCCCCAAACAGTACGATGCAGCTATTTCCAAAATCAAGGCGTGCTTGGGCATGAACGAGGAATGGATGGCCGAGGAGGGCCAGCAATTTCAGCCACCAGGAAAAGCACGCTCACCTGTCAGTTGTTGATCTGGACGGGAATGTACGCCTCCCCAATGACAGGAACATCACCAGGCCCAACCCCCAGCAGCGTCTTTACAGTCGATGGCTGAAGTGATGGTCGAGCATTTGAGTGGATGGCGTTATAATGGTGCAGGGGCAAAACACTCCTCCGCGCCCCACTATCCAGAACAGCATAGATCTCCAGTTCCTGAATTGTCAGATGAATGCTCATTTCCTGACTATGCGCTTTAATGTGGAGCACAGTGGGCTCTGGGCTCTCATGGGAAGCTTTTGGAGGCTGACCTCTGGTGGTCTTCCTTGGTGAAGGGCAATTCCTCTTCATGTGACCGATGCCTGAGCAGTTGTGACAGCGAATTTCTTCCCATTTAATGTCCTTTTTACGCGGGGCTGGTGTGCATTGAAATCCACAGTGTGCGTTGTTGTTAGTCACAACGGCACCTGTCACCCCACGTTCAGCTCCTTCCCTGACCATAGCAGTGCGTGGTTTCTGCTCTACTCAAATCGGTGTAGGAACTCCTTCCACGGTGTGGTGCCATCATACTGGCCAGGATACAGAGTGGGGACTCTTTCTCTGTAATCGTAGTCATCCTCACTCTCAGATGAAGGCTGACGTGTAGGATGGGGCCGGCAAACACATGATTTACGCTGTTCACACTTGGGGAGAGGGGGCTCAATCTGTATTCCTGGATTATCATTTTGCTGCAATGTATCACCAGGGTCAATGTCTTTGAGTGCATTACAGCCAGGTGTGTGCCACTGTGAGCCTGAAAGGCATGAGGGATGACAGGAGACAGGAGTGCTATGAATGAAACTCCCTGGGTGAGCAGAGCCAAAGGGGTTTGTACTGGGCATTGCAACAGTGGCTGCTAATGGCACTGCCGGCTGCCTACAAACTTCATCCGTATGCACTTGTGAACATGGGTCTCTGCAGCGCACGTCTGTCCCATAGTCTCTTAACACATCATTTTTGAATGGATTAGTGTCTGATAACTTCAATGGCTGAATGGGGATATAGCTTATTTCACTTGCATTCTGTGTTAATGTATCAGTCTCTTCCTCTGCCTTCTATTTTTGATCAAATATTCGGTTTTTATTTCCACTTCATCCACGGCAGTCAGTGACATGGAAGGGCTGGAGTGGCTGGTCATTTCCCTGAACATGTGTTTACTTTCAGCCGCAAGACGCTGACTGGAGGCTGCCATCTTGGCTATCTTCTCATCAGTGTAAGAGAAGCAGGCACGGTTATGCTAACTCCTCCGGTTTATCTCACCGGTTATTTTCAGTGTATGCTCACCACCGCTGCTCTTGTACTTTTGTCAGTCCCTTCGTGGTTGCCAGTGTTAACCTTTCCTGATTGCTTCTTTTCCCGACCGTAGTCAGAAAACCAGGGGAGACTCGTTACCTCCAGGGCCGACGTTACAAGGTAAATACGTTGGGTCCCTTAAAATCTCGTTACTGGTGAGCGAAAGAATGAGCTTGGCTTTTAGTCTGGAGTTTTATTTCGAACTCATACACTGTGTACAAAACTTAACTTATTTAACCAACTCTGCTTTCTTCCTCTCTCTATTTTCTCTGCCCCCCTTTTTTCACACATGCACGGAGCTCTCTTAAAGGAGCCGCAGCACCATTTTACAACACTATGAAAGAAAACATTTAGAATCAGTGAGGTGAACCAAGCACATTGACTCAATAATTAAAAGACCACACAACAAAGACACAACGGTGGGCTAAAATCCAGTTTGAGTCCGACCTTAAAAACTCTGCGTGAGAGAGATTTAGGAAAATGACATGATAAACAAAGAGTTCCCATACACTGTGCTAACGTTAGTTGCCCCGATACATTTTCATGTCAGCAGCACCCTCCTGCATATAACCGACACACACACACACACACACACACACACACACACTCTGTAACTCAATAACCGACAGCTTTAGCTCCAACACACATTGTAAGCCTGTGGTCTTAGCTAGCTAACCTTAGCTATTAGCAAACCAACATATAAAGTTATGCCCAAACAACTCGACGGACCTTTTTTTTGTTACATAAAGTAACGTTACAACAGCATCAATGTAATCTAAATGTTGCGAACTAAACCCGACCACTTAACACTCATTCTTATGAGGCTGACTGGCTCCTCTTCACCCGCTGCCATAAACATTACGTTAGCTACATTGAAATATCGTTGTTAGGAGCAGGACCGTCAGGGGGAGAAACACAATTATTAATGCTAAACTAAGTAGTTACTAGTTAGTGATGGTATTAGATAACTTAGTTACAAGAAAACCAATATATTTATAGAATGCACAAACAAGTGAGCGGACTTTTGTAACTGTTACATGCAGTATAAAACATTATGAACATGAACAAAATCATTTTGATTGATGTTAACTTACATTTTCGTGAAGGAGACAACACATGGCTGCTGTTGAATTAATCCTGCATGCAGCTAACACATACTCAACATTCTTCTTCACATTCTTCTTGTTTTGGCGATGTCCTTGTTGAAACAGTTTGCCTGTGTTGGCAGCATAGACAGTATATAAACGGTTGGTGTCAGTGCCCGGGAAGTGCCACCCACACTTCCTGGCGCCATTTGATTCAAATATACCATTTCCGGTAGTGACCAAACTTAATTCGATCATTTAAAATGTTCAATTCAATCAATTTCAAAAACAACTGAAGTCTACATGATTGAACCATGTTCTTGAAAGGAATAAAAATGAATTGCGTAGCATATTCTAAATTCATTTTTGTAAATTCAAAGACCTGCTATTTCCCATTTTTTCAGTGTACTTTGATATGCTAATAAAAGTACACTTATATTTAGTGCACTTTGTTTACAGTGTACTAAGATTACACTACTGATGAAGTGAAATTAGTGTACACTTTCAAAAATTATACTAACTCTGTATTAAAAATAAGTGTACTTACTATAAGTACACTAAATAACCACTATACATTTTTGTATTTTAACATATTTTATGAAAGTACTCTGATATGCCACTAAAAATACACTTATTTTAGAGTGTACTGTATAAAGTGTACAGAAGTCACACTTCTAATGAAGTGAGATCATAGTACACTTTAAAAAGTATACTAACAATTAATTTCCAAAAAAATATACTTCCCATAAGTACACTGAATTGCCACTCTAAGTATGTCAAATTTAATACACTTAAAAAAAATAAACTTCTATACAATTTAAAATACATTAACAACAAAGTACACTTTCAAAAAGTACATTTAAAAAATAATTTGATTACTGGTAAATTAGTATACTTACTTTTTGGACTCTGAAGTTGAACTTAATTACATCTATTTTGAAGTATACTTTTAAAAAGTACATATTAAAAAACAACAAGTAGAAGCACACTTGTTTTATACTTCATGTACTTCATTCATATTTCTAATACACTAAAGTATACTACTTTTTTACCTGGGTAGGCTACGTTACTGCAGAAGTAGGGTCAAAAGTTCAATGTGTGCTGCGCATTGACATATATGGTGCTGCGGTGCTGCATGTCAATGGGTGCTGCACCCTTTGGCCGAATTATGTCAATGGGCCGAATACGATCACCTGTTTTTTTTTAGCCTAAAAATAATCTGTTTGTTTTATTAATGTATTTATTAATTTTCCAAATATAAATTATGCTATTTACACATTAACGATTTTTTATTTATTTATAAATCAACCACAGCAATTTCTTGGGGGTGCTAAGGGGGTGCTATGGCAATCCTAGGGGTAGCTACAGCACACCCTAGCCCCCCCCCCTGTTTAATTTTGCATCCATAAACCTGAAGCTGTGCAGCTTTTTACAGCGAGAGTGGATACTAAGCGACGTCCGGTTTCATATTTGTCAGTCAACTTTTCAAAATACATTTGGGGTTACACTCAAAACATTCGGGGCTGAACCCCCGGCAAAATGTTTGATGCTGAAGGAGACGGAGCTGAGCTCTGGCAGGGTGTGTTGTGGACTGTATAGATTACTGCAAGGTGATGTATGTATGTAAAGCTGTTCTTGCCTCGAAAAATATCTGCAATAAAATAAATACATTGGAACTTCATGTGAGCTCCCTCCAAACAGGTGCTTAGTTGGACTAGAAGTTGTTTGTGCAGTTACAAAAACAAGATCCAGTTGTGTTCAAGATAATCTTGAAGCTCTGTGACTGGGGGTTGAACCCGTGTTGTTGGGCAAGCTTTTTTTTAAATCTGACTAAACTAGTTATTACAGTAAGTGTGATACATTTCAATGAAACTTAGTTAACTTGTATTTCTCAATCTGATACATTTGACCTCTTTTATGTGTCACTCTTGAGTCCTTGAGTCAGTCAGTTCCGTGAATCAGCCGGCTACTGTACGTTATCATGACTGGCATTTCTCCATTCCTGTTTCTATGTCCCTCCTTGTGGTTTACACTGCGAGCGCATTGAAAAAAATCTGACCTGGGTCTGATTCATACTTAGCTAACTTGTATTTCTCAATCTGATACATTTGACCTTGTTTTTGTGTTTACCTCATGCACAATTTTTATCTACCACAGCTTTTTTTATTTATTTATTTAAATGCAAGTAAAACTGTAGAAGGTAAGAGATAAACATACATATAGCAGTAATTACTATTACCTTCCACATGTCATGTTATCCAAATGCAGCAATGTAATAATTAGCACTTATTTCACATGCAGTTTGATTAGATGTATTTCTGTTTAAAATGATAACACTATTGAAAATGGCCCTTCTGCATAATTAGTACTTTTGATAAGTACATTTTGTTGATAAAAGTTTTGTATTTTAGTTCATTGTTAATGCAGAAATGTAATGAGTATTTGTATTGCTGTAGCCTGGGATTATTGTTGTGTTTTGTTCTCCACTTTTGGAATAATTGTCAAACTTAATTCTTTCGATGAAATAATAACTACATGAGAGATAGTAATGATAAAACATAACTCAGCAACAGCCCAACATTACACCGTGGACTTACTCATATAAAAAAAAAAAATAAATAATGTATATCAGAGTGTATGGTACAGCTTAAATACACAACATAAATGTGTAAATGTGTAACGATGGAAGCTGCAGTTCTACATAAAAGCCTGAAGAAACGGTACCTTCTTTCAATGTTGCAGCACTTGAAGACCACTGGTTTTTTAACACTAGCAACAAGCACTTTTAAAGGTGCAGCACTAGGCTCACTTGTAAGTCATCATGGCGGAGTCCAGCAACAACATGACATGCCTTTCCCGGGCTTTATCACAGCCTACATTCGATTTGACAGAATTGAGCAATGTTAGTCCTGTGAGAATGATTCCATGCCGAAGGAGAATGTTATCGAGCTGTACCTTGATCGAGTGCATTGAACCATTGCGATGACTCTTCATGATAAAGGTAGCTATGGCTAAAACGGAACTCACTGTATTATTTTTTCTCTGTCCTGTGCTCTGGGGCAACTACAGTGTGGAAGCTCGCTAGCACAACAGATGGCTTGCTGTTAGGCGCGTTGCATGTTGTTCTCATGTTACTGCCAGCATGAGGCGAACGTGCGAGTGCATCCTAAAATAGTCGTGCCAACTACAAGCTTAAAAAATAAATAAATAATTAGATAGGGGAGGCAATGCTAAAGACACTGACGTTACTGTACAAGCTGCCCCTCATGATGCAACTTTCCTTTAGCTTGAACAACATCACAGATCTCTCTCAATGAATAACTAAATGTTGACATAAGGGCATTGGGCAACATCTGGACATTCTCTTATTTAGTCTGTAGTATACCTAGAGGCAGTGGCAAAACTAGAACATTTTACATGCGGTGGCAAAGGGGTAGCGAGAGATCTTGGCAGGGTCGCAGGAGAAGACGGTACATGGGAACCCCCATATGTAAATGCACTGCTATGCCCTACTATGCCCCGCAACACCCTGCTACGCCCTGAACTGCTACAACTATTATTTCTAGTCATAGATCCATTATCTTTGTTGTTACTATAATTGCCACTGTTCATCATACCAACTGCTATAATTATTATGAATCATAATTCTCTATATCTGTATATTTGTATCCGTCTCTGTTTCCTAACCGGCAGCTTTGTAAATTATAGTGTGGTGTAGACCTACTGTATCTGTAAAGTGTCTTGAGAAGAGTGAACTCTTGTTACGATTTGATACTGTAAATAAAATTGAATTTAGCTTAAATTGAATTAAATGGCTTCATCATATTTACTGATACAGGCAAATAGAATAAAAAATAGAACAGAATGTGTCTTATTTTATCAGTAATGATGATCAAACAAAAGGGCAAAGAAATGCTATGATAGAGAAATTGTAAAACATCATTAGATAATCTATGTATATATGTAAATCTTTACATATCTAACCCTATAACATATACAACAGAATAGAAATAGCCCAAAACTGAAATGTTATGTTATGCTACTGTACTGCAATTTATATGGAAGGAAAATAAAATTATACCATATGGTCCAGGGGTAACTGCAGGCCTCTTCCTCCCTGTCATCTTCATCTGCCTCCTCCTGATCACTCTCTGCCTCTGTCCCTCTCTCTGAATCTGCAGCCTCCTCTTCATCCCTCACAGTCAATTCTTCCTTTCCCTTTTCTCTTTCACTTATTTCTGCATCTCCTTCTGTGGTCTTCTCCTGCTCTGACCCGCCTGGTCTCTCCAGTTTACTGCCTTCATTTCCCTCCTCTTCCTCCTGTGCACTACTCAGAATTTTCTTGGCTGGCAATATCCCCACTTTTACGCTTCAGCTAATATCTCCAGCTACTCTGGCCTGCAAACGTCAAGATGTGAAAAGCTGTGGTTATCCTTGTATTACATTACAATGTAGGGCCCTGTAGCTAAAAAGTAGCTTAACAAACATAAAATCAGAAGAGATTTATTACATGCACACAACAGTTATGTTTAGACTAGCCTTCTCAATCCCATTGTATTTGTTGTTTTCTCAGTTTGACAGTAAAGGATGTCACCTGGTTTAATTTCTGCAGCCTTATTGCCATGATATGAAGAAGAAGATTTATTTATTTATATTAGGACAATGCACATTAATCAACATTTCTGTAAATGCGCCAGTGTTAGCCAGTCGGCTAATTTTCAACTTTCCTATGTAAGAGGAAGTGGATTTTATAGTACTCCTTAACTAATCACATACAAATGATCGGTCTCAGCAAGTACTGTGTAGTGTGTTGTAAAATAACACCACCGAAACGGCGACCCTCTGTAAACGTTATGAATTCAAACATGCCAGTTTGTAATATTTTGTATTATGCTGTTCTTGTCTTTACTAAAATCAAAACTAATCAAAGGCCAGAATGCTTTTAAAAATCACAAGGGAGCGATTTGACTTTGGCTAACGTAATAGACGCGTTGTTGTTGATGCTGACTCTCCTTTAGCATACATTACATTTATTACAAATTTAACTTTTAATTAAACGTGTTTAAACTTCACCTGGGGAAACTGACTTCACCTTCAGAGGCTCGGGGGCAGCTCAGTCGCTCCAGTCTTTAAACCTGTTTGAGTTGTGACTCACTCGGATCTTTCACCCGACTCTTTAAATTAACTCATGAGTCGCGAGTCTCTAGTATCATTAACTTGGATCAGTTGAATCCTACTACAATTCAATCTTGAATTGTAGTAGGATTCAACTGATCCAAGTTTTTGCTACATTAGCTACTGCTAGTCCTAGCGATCTTAGCTGCCAAAAACTTTATAACTTATATAACTATAATTGAGTTTGCTACCAGTCTTTGCTGGGATGCAGGGCCACCACACCGCAGCAGTCAGTATCTGGTGTTAGGGTTAGGGTTAGGGTTCATCCGTGAAGAGAACACCTCTCCAAAGTGCCAGACACCATTGAATGAACCCTATCCCTAACCCTAACCGTAACACCAGATACTGAATGGTTTTCACTCTTTATCTTATGCCCCCAAAACTGCTGTTTTAGCTAAGTGGGAGCTCTCGGCATCAGCTGCAAGCAGCTCCGTGTTGCTACCACCGATTCTGCTCGTTTTTTTTGCTATCGGCAGTACTCACATAGGTATAGCGATCAAGATTAACGTAAAAATTGCCCGGAGTTCTCCTTTAAGTACTTTGCCAGGTGTTTATGTCTGCGGACAGATTTTGTCAATGCGATAGCGTCACAACTTTGCAAGATGCAGTCACAAAATTTTACAGGAGGGTAATTGATCACCAAATGAAGGCTGGGTTCGAAGATGGGTGTGGTCCGAACAGCCTCTGCCCCTCCACTTTGTGCCTCTGGCCCGACAACCGTGCAAGATACAGTCACAAAACTTAACAGCTGTGTAGTTGACATTAAAATGAAGGCCACATTCGAAAGTGGGTGATGTATATAATCATAACATTGTCTGTTGTGCAATTGTGTTGTTTTGACCTGTTTTAAAACTATTTATAATAAAGAAATACGTATGTATAACATGCTTACAATCCTAAAAAATAATGACAAGCATTTTTCTAAATGGCATTTCTTCGATAAACTCATTTGGCTTTTGTAAACAGAAACTGATAATGGAAACTCCTACGTGCTTGAGAGTAAGGGGCAGATAGCAGAGGAAGGAAACAAATGCAGAAGAACCGTGAGCTGTGGGAAAAATAGAGGAAGGAAAATACACTGGTAAAATAAAAGCAGAATCAGCTGACGAGAATGAAAGAGACAGACAGAGTAGGGGTGATCAGGGGAGAGGGATGGATGTGGGATTACGTCACATGGTGTGATGGAATGGAATCCCCACTCACTTCCTGGTCTTGACTTGAATGTTGTGTCTCTTCTTGCAATTGATCACTAATCACATTAAAAGAGAGAAGAAGGAGCTCTACCACACTGCTGCTGCTAAGCCCTGGTTATGGTCCAACTCTGCTTTACTAAAGCCCAAAAGTATGTAAAATGTGGACTGTTTGACATTGGGTGAATGCAGGGCTGTAACTACACCTACTGGTGTAGTTGTCTGCTGTAAAATAGAGTTATGAAATAGAAGAATATATGCTTTCTCCATTCTGTATTCCCATTTGAATTTGTTTACCTTTAACTATCCTCAATTTTACTTAAACACAGGACTCATTTTGGCAGAGGGGACGGCTCTAAATACTACAATATTCAGCTTTAGCCACCGTTGCTTTGGAGAAGAATCCAGTCAGAGGCACAAGCCAGAGCGGCAGAGAATTCACAACGCTTTGTCATGGCACATAAAAGCGCTTTAGGATAAAATTATTAGATGTTTTTTTACCAAAATGCACCTTGTTAGTCAACTTCTTTGCCCAAATGTTCGTGTTCACAAGCTTGTAACTTCATGTACTTACCATTTTTTAATCAAGGAAACAGATATTTTCTAACGTGGCTGTTAATCTGAGCTAAGAGTTTCATGCAAATCGAAGCTGTAGAAGTGCTCCAACTGTGTGTCATGTAGCATTGTCTATGAGCTAAATGAATGGGACTTTTAGGCTACTTCCGGAACCAGGAGAGCTGGTAGCTCCTCTGACTTTACAACTCTGTTGCCTCGGGCTTTCAGTAGACAAAGGAGCACACTGAATCACCTTCAGTTGAAAATGTTTTAATTGTGATGTAGAAACAGTAGAAAAATGCATATTGCACATACTCACTAAATTGCACTTTCTCAATGTACAGATCTTTGCATGAAAATTGATGACCTGAATAATGTAATCTACTGCGTAGTCTAATGATGGGAGGCCAGTGAGACATTTCTCAGACATTTAACAGTACCATAATCTACATAAGAGCTGCTGTTATGAAATTACTGACTTCAGTAAATACCTGCTTTGTAACAGCGTGCAAGTTCAGTATCATTGCTACATCATCAGTGTTTTGTTTTGTACTCAACCAAAGCTGGTGCCTACAAGTCTTCTTTGCTGTAAGGTTGCTACCATACTAGCACTGTATAGCCATTCTACTCTAGCAAGTTTTGTGCAAAGTTGTTTGTGTGGGTTGGTAAACAGATGTTTGGTGTTCTGTAACTGCTTTCAGCAAAAAACAAAAATTAATTTTACAAGATGGAACTTGCAAGATAAACTAATATTACAAAACAAGATGTCAAGTGTTAGCATGGGCATGAAACAAATTACTTAGAAGATTAGGTTCAAGTCTTTGAATCAGAGCTTTGCTGTGACACAATGAGTGACAGAGTGAGAGGCAAGGCAAACTCTTAAAGGACTCAAAGAGAAATGTCAAAATAGGCTTTACTTTTTGTTGGAAATTCAAAATAGACAAACCCCAAACCCTATTAAGTTATCATAGAAAATGCTTGGAAATAGTCAAAACATTATATATGTTGTTAAAAGATTTGACCTAACCAAGAAAACTTAATTTTTAACAATTGTACCTGCTTCAGGAGGAGGGGCACAACATTCCATCTCACAATACTTTGCTAAAAGATGCAGATAAAAAAATAGATTCTGAACATTATGTGTCAGTGTAGCCAACAGAAAATGACAGGATGACTGAGGCAAATTTGGCTGGCTAGTTGGTTGGTTGGTTGCACAGTGAGCTACTGCAAATGGAGAGACAGAAAGAAAGACAGAGAGAGATAAAGGGACAGAGTTACAAAGAGAGGAAGGAGAAAGGTTATTAACAATGGCAGGCAAACGTTCAGTCAGACAGACAAACTGGGCAGGATGCTAACAAATAAGGAGGAAGAGGAGAGAATAGACAGGGTTATAAGAACAGCGCTGACACACTGCCATGTACTATACTGTGTTTCAGTCTTTTACGCATGTTCCTCTCAATAGTCAAATGTTTGTGCTTTGCCGGAGGTGGGGCTGATGTCCATTCAAAGATTATAGCTTTACTCATAAAGGGCCCTCCACATGGCGCCTCCTCTTGTTGCCAAGCAATATGCTCTGAGGGGGAAAAGACCAAAAGTGCATTGCATTGGAGAAGGCAATAAAAAGACGTACACATAAAGTGAGAGGTACCCAGAATAAAAATAGCATCCATCTTTTCACAGCTTAGAAACATATATGTATCCCAAAGCTCACCTAGTTTTTGCAGGTGTGTGTCCCATCCTCTTCAGTGAACATTCCAGAAAAAGGTTTGACAGAATTTTAAATGTTTTAGTCCCTGCTGTCCCCCAGCTGACTCAATGTGCAGTCTCAACTCAGAACCCCAAATGAGCTGGTTTCAGTCGTTATCCATCCTTATATGTTGATTACTCGCTCTGAATATTCCCCCATCCATCTCGAGAATAACAGAGGTACTAATGTGCCCAACAAAAAGGCTGTTTCCAAAGCCTTCATGTTTTATTCAAAGGAACCATAGCTTCCAACGAGCATGCTTTTTGGACTCTGTCTTGGACTTGCGTTTGGGGGTGGATGTGAACACTTCATTGGAGTAAGGCAGAGCAGGGCACTGTTGGCTGTCCAGGGGGTAAAGTCGCTTAATCAGGGGCTGTAGCTTGTCCTCCTGCAGCTTGAAGTCCAGCTCAACACTGTAACATATAGACATTTACATTACTCAGTTCAGTATTGTACTTTAAAAACAAAGATTAGATTATAGATTTCTTGACTGACAGTAAAATCAGGTACATTGAGTGGCTATAACATTTATGACTCAGTTTTGACTTATTATTATATTAGTAATCCACTGATGTCCAGATGGAGGCTGGGAGGGAAGCAAACAGTTCAAATGCACTGACAGACATCCTGGCAGCGCATATCTCTTGTGGCACATTTCAGAGACTCCTCCGAGTAATAGAGTTCCTTTGCATCATCTCTGTATTTTTCATGCATGCAGTCAAAGGGCTTTTCCTGCATAGATTATAGTTGTAGCCGGAATGTGGGTTGCTCCTGACATTAGACTTCCACATCCGGCAGTAAAATCCCAGGCTGGTCATCGTCTGATTTTGTTCCGGCAGCGTAGTTGAACTCTCTCTCCGATTAAATCTCTCAGGCCTGGGAGACATGCGGAACTTAATCCCATCCAAATGAAACCATTGAGAGGCCAAGCCAACCTTGATTAACTGCCTGTATTCAAGCAGGGGATAAATGCATTATTATACACCATCTCCTTTCACTTTATTGCTATTGATTTGTAGTGTTCTGTTAATGTATTTATTCCTGTGGTATGCAATACATTTTGAAAGCATTCGAGTGGAAATAAAAGAGAATGAATCATCTGCTGTGTGCCTGCCAAAGTGACATTTCTCAACCTGATAATGAAATGTTCTTTTGCTTTTTTGTTGTTGATTTGTCCTCATTTTATTCATTTTTTTTAATCGCCAACATTATTTAACGCACTGCATTTTAAAAGCACAGTGAGTACTAGGATGTACAAAGCTTAGTCCTGTCATTCAAAGTCTGGAGGATTAAAGGTGGAAGGGAGACGTACAGCTGCCAAACAAGATGACATCTGACATGTCAAGGTCAAACATGTAGTCCTCTCCTTGTCTGCAGGCAAACAAGTAGACATTAAGGTACAACGCTTGTCCTAATAGGGTAAAGGCTTTGATGGGCAGTGTAATTAGTTCACTGCAGGAAATACTATACTCAAAGTGACGTAATGAATCTTGGGAACTGTCTTTACCCTTAAGATAAGTGTTGGTTGAGAACAGAGCTCTATTAAAGCCTAGAGGGGAGAAAACAAATGCAGGGCTGGATAGTAGTTTGGCAGGCTTGGACTTCCAATAAATCAATATGCTAGATTACATTAAAAGAAAGTCAAAAATGTACAGGAGTTTTGGTTTGTGGCTGCTTGAATGTCAACATCACTATTGATTTATGAAGGGATTTTTAAGCATGTTTGGTTGTATCAAAACGAAATGTCTTTTTGCACAGTGCTTTGCTCGTACGACATTCTTGTATGTGCTTTTTCCTGATTTCCTGATAGAACATTTGCAGGTGGACACTGAATCCTTGACAATGAGAAACTTAGTTTTTAGAGTACACTGAAGCCCTTATCTTAACAGAACTGCTGTTTCTGCATTATGTGATGCACTTGTTTTACGTCTTTTAGTCATATGATTCATTGTTTCATTTTCTACAGCTTTTATCTCTATTTGTATCTTTTGTTTTATGTTAAAAAACGGTCTTTTACAACTGCTGTTTAAACAATGTTGACTTGACAGCAGCACAGTGCAACATAGAATAGCCTCAGCAATTATTAAGCAATTAATTACTGCACAGATCACTGCAATTGCTGTGGACAAAATGCCTCGGTGGGAAGCCAGAGGCAGCACTGTATGATGTGGGTGGCACTAGGGAGCAGGTGCTTCAGCAAACAAAAGCCCTATATCTAAGATCATCTGTACACAAACAGATTGAAGCGGCTGGAGACAGGGAGGCTTTTCTAGGGCATTCAGCAAAGCAGATTAATCATCTCTTTAGCTATGCAGTGTGAGTAACTGTTGTTGTGATCAGTGGCGAGCCGTTTGTTTGTCTGTGGTCGTGGTGCGCTGAGCACCATTCAATGATTGTTGCTCCTGGGAGGGATTCTGCTGCTGTGAGATGTCTTTTTAGCACAGCAAACTATATTCCTTCAGCAGCATATACCTGCTCACTGCTATTCTCTGTTTTTTCTGTTGGCATCTTTCAGCGTAAAGTAATTTCTCGTCCTGTGATTTCCCCTTTGGCCATTCACAATGTTCAAACTCTCCACTTGACAAGATGAATGGTTCAGGCCCAGTATAGTGTAACATTTCAGAACTACATGATGGGGCATAGTAGATTGAATCACTAGAGACTGACAGTTATTTCCTCCACTGACAGGCAACAGTTGAAGCAGAAACTTCCCGCAGGTTATGCAAATTAGATGCTGAAATTCTTCTCCTGTCATGTATATCAGATATTAAAGCTATTGTCGATGTCTATTACATAGCTTTCTGCTTCACAGACGCACAGAGAAAAACGCAGTCTCATTAATGAGAACAAAACAGAATAGGCAATCTTGACAATTGTTCACCGAAACAACCATGGCTCCGCCATCTCAGCGTGGGATACAAGTGCTAATTAGCTCTTTGCGTCTCATCATATTGCTTTGCAGTTGCCTTTCCCTGAACTTAATTGTTTTTCAAAGTCATTGTTAGTTCTAAATTGGAAACAACTACATTGCATACTTTGATTCAAATGCTGGTTCTTATTCAACACAGCATGATAGGAATAAAATCCTTTAATGCTTTGATCTGAGCATGTTTGTTAAACTGGGCTTCCTGCTGTACTCTAGGTTGACTTAGTGGCAGGCCACATATAATCTGCAACTGTTTGTTGAAATCTTGTTTGAACTACACAAATAGATAACAAGGGAATATAAAACAGCAGAAGGTGGATACAGTCTCATCTTTTTCATATTTGAGTTTAATGTTTATGGAAGGTTGGCATGTCTTCCCTACTTTATTTAATATGACTGCTTGCAGTTACTTTAAGCTAACTTAACTTACAGTACAGGCCAAAAGTTTGGACACACCTTCTCATTCAATGCATTTCCTTTTTATTTTCATGACTATTTACATTGTAGATTCTCACTGAAGGCATCAAAACTATGAATGAACACATATGGAATTATGTACTTAACAAAAAAGTGTGAAATAATTGAAAACATGTCTTATATTTTAGACCTTCAAAGTAGCCACCCTTTGCTTTTTTATTAATAAGGGAAACAATTCCACTAATTAACCCTGACAAAGCACACCTGTGAAGTGAAAACCATTTCAGATGACTACCTCATGAAGCTCATTGAGAGAACACCAAGGGTTTGCAGAGTTATCAAAAGGGTGGCTACTTTGAAGAATCTAAAATATAAGACATGTTTTCAGTTATTTCACACTTTTTTGTTAAGTACATAATTCCATATGTGTTCATTCATAGTTTTGATGCCTTCAGTGAGAATCTACAATGTAAATAGTCATGAAAATAAAGAAACACATTGAATGAGAAGGTGTGTCCAAACTTTTGGCCTGTACTGTACATACCTGCAGATGTTTCCTGATGTTGGACATCCACATTTTCGAAGTTGATAGCATTTTGACTGCTCACAAACATTATTTGCATTGCACAGTTATGTTAGAACCCTTCTCAGGTTTTTGTATGAAATGTTTTTTATAGTTCCAACAGTGGAACACGTTTTTATCCGTAGCCATAGTGGCAACTCCCAGACCGCTTGAGAGGCAAATTAATTGTCAGTTGGGTGGCACTGCAAATTCAAACAGGAGAACCAACTGAAAGCATCAGAATAACATCAAACAGCTGTGGCTGGAAATGGCAAAAGAAGACATTATGCACATAAAAAACATGGAAAGCAAAAAAAATTATATTATTCAACATATAGCCTAGCTTTTTACAGAAAATATTAACAGAAAAAGTAACTGTAAAGGATTACAGTTACCTTTATTTTGTAATTAAATTATGTAATGCCGTTACATGTAACTAGTTACTCCCCAACACTGTAAACATCACTAGAGGTAGGTGTGATATAATGTTTTCTTTTGTAACATGGGTGAGCGGGACCCTTTAACGGACCCTTTTTTCCCTTGATGTGATAGACAGTATCATTATAGTTATTCCCTTAAATAATCGTCCATGCATACACCTCTATCTCCTTCTGTTTTACTTGCCATATGTATGCCCTATTTGTTGCAGTGATGTATGAGATGCTGCAGTATACTAAGAGTGGGTGGAGACTGTCAGGGGGGAGCTGAAGTCTGGATAAGACCCATAGATTGACTACCTGAGCTCAGCAACTGCTCAAGCCCTGAATTTATCGGACATACTAGAGATGCTGGACTGCTCTGAAATTAAGGGCTAAATCTCAGGGGCTGCTAATCTTACTTACAGTTGCAACATGCAGTTGCTGTCTTTGAAAGCTAACTTTTGGTCTCAACTTGCTTTTCTCATTTTAATTTGCCTCACTGTACTCCTCAGGCCTCCTCATCAAGGTGTCATAAGTAGGATGGTGATCACTATCAGCAGTTTATCTCACTGTATTAACATACTATTATAATAACAGGGATGCTGGTGATAAGGTGAGGTTGACAGTAAAAGGTACACCTGAAATCAAGAGTAGAGATAAACATAAAGAAATGCTTTCATTGTTCTCTCTCTAAAAACATAATTCAGTCTGGGAAGCTTTGTGCAAATGAAAAATTGTTAAACAGCACTATTTGCAGAGTTTAAGATATTGATGACAATTGCTATGGCAGAGATAGATAGGACCGTGATAGAGTACTACCCTGCTTGCTAGCTCTATTCAATGACTTAAAACCAATAGATTGATCTGAAATAAACAACGTTTAATGGTACAGAGCACAGAATAAATGATAATCTCCCACTTTATTAATACTCCGGGCAGAGTGCGTTTTTATTGTGAAAAACTTTATTAGCATACCACATGCTTTGGTTTAGTAACAACCGACTGAGGGCACTTCTTTTGCCATAAGAAATTGTTCAGAGTATGTTAATTAAGCCAAGCTGCTTCACCGACATACAGAATTGGTAGAAGATAAAATCAGTGAGGCGAAAAAAGAGAAACTCAGCTATAGGCTTTAGGACTTTTCTTTGCTCCTCTACACAGTTGGCTTATTGCTTCAATCTTACAAATTATGCTGTTACATCTATAATGTTTGCTTCTCCCAAATGCAGTATCTGCAGTAATACACAATTAAACAAAGTCACGACACGGATAATACCCTTCATGGGCTCATATGACATATGATAAATATTCTTACATACCTACTCTGCTTAAACCCCCAGATCGAAAGCAGCACTTACTTATAGTAATGGCTTAACCCATGAAGACAAATCAAAGAAAAGGCCTGTTTGATCAATAGAGACACAAACAGACACACACAGACACACTGTAGTACTCTGGCTGCACCTACAGTACTTTACATAATGAAATAATAATGAAATGTAGGAGAAGGAAGACAGCATAATATATATTTAAAAAAAAACATCTTTCTTACAATGCATATCTTGATTACGCCTCACACTGTATGCTTTTTCACATTCATTATTTGTGATCTTTGCAGGATTCATGGAAATTATGATCATGTGAAAAATACAAAAGATTATAATAATCTGTAATAATTATCACACAATTCATCTTTGAGAAGTGGGACATTCTTTTATTTTCGCTAACCTTGGCCTTGTTTACTTCAACATATTTATGAGCGGTATAAACAGCTAGGTGTAGGAGTAGAAGGTGAACAGCTTCATTTAATGTAGCTGAACTCTTAATAAACATTAAGACCTACGAGGGTCTTCACAGATTGGTAGGCAGACAGGATTAAAAGGATCCTTTTAGTCAGGTCAGACACCAGGTCATCAGGAAAAAATAGGCCTTCCTCCTGACAACTGTCAGTGTCTCTGATGGCAGAATTAGATTGATCTGGTATGTTTGTTTTGCCTTACTGAGGAGTGTTGAGTCAGTTTTTCAGCTCTTGCTGAGTAAAGGTGATCTCCCTTTTGCCTTCGGTTGGTGAATCTTATTCTTTGATGGTGACTCAGGCTTATTCAGTAGAGGCTTAAATCTGTTTTCCAGTTTTATTACAGTCCACAGCTGCTGTCTGTTTTGCACTGTTGAGAGTGGCTTTCACTCTGCAGCAATGTGTGTCTCTGTTATCCTGTTGTGTTTTTGGAGAGATATTGATGAAGGAAAGCCTTTTGTTTCTATTTTTGCTTCTACCTAGACCAACATCAGACCAAAGCTCTTGTTTTGGTGGACCAGGAGCAGAATACAAAATAATGTTTTGTCCTCTTCCTTAGGCAAGCCTGCGGCTCATGTGTGGGTCAGTTGTGGTGTTCATATCCAGTAGGTCTTGATTAGTGTGCGGCCGAGATCCAATGTGAGTGTTTCCCTGCGGCTTGCTCGTACGAGTGCTCCCAGTTTAAACGTGATCAACCACCACCTGTTCATGAGTTGTTGCACGTTAATCATTCGATCATTAGCATAATCGAGGAGCTTTAAGTCCTAACTTTAAGATGAAAAAACAACAAATTAGTTAGTAATGGTATTAGGGGACCCTTAATAAGAAAAGAAAAGAATCCTACAGCTGTCATATGAACAGAAATAAAGAATTGTTTGACATGAGTTAAGGTGCCAAAAAAACGTCTCGGAACAAGAAAACCACAAGGAACAAATCTGTGAGGCTCAATGAATTCTCATTTCCCCGTATCTGATATGAAATGTAGCTTGTGCTTTCA
Source organism: Perca flavescens (assembly GCF_004354835.1). Taxonomy (NCBI): domain Eukaryota; kingdom Metazoa; phylum Chordata; class Actinopteri; order Perciformes; family Percidae; genus Perca; species Perca flavescens. Next base: position 21,189,469 of record NC_041347.1, on the reverse strand, counting down.
AGTTCCAGTACGGCCTTACGCCACAATCTGGGTCAGTTTGACACAATGCACTCATCAAGGGAGAAGAGAGAGAAGGCATCTTGTGGAAAATCCTGAAAAATCATCTCCAGGACAGGGCCATTTTCTTTTTCTTTGCAAGAAGTGTCCATGGGTAAGTATCCAAATGAGTTTAGCATATTCAAAGTTGTTGTAAATATCTGAAATGTATCCAAAATAGTCCAGAAAGGATAATATAGGACTGGACAGCCCTTATTGTATTGCTGCGTAAAACCAGTCTCTATTGTCGTGCAGTATATTGTGTAAAAAGAGAAGCATAAAGCAGAAGTTGGGAAGATCCCTTTACGTTCATATTCAGAAATTATACAAAGTTAACGTCTGTTTAAGCTACTTTAAAACAGGCTCATGTGAAAACAGCTGTGAAGTCCCACTGTACAAAGTGTATTGTCTTGAGAGTTTTTTCCAAGCAGCTGTCTGTTTCCTGTTTTAGAGAACAAGGTAACAAGCGGGTTCAGCAGTGGAGGCTTTTGGAGTGAAGTGACAAATGACACAAGGTTGAAACTTGAGTGGATTTTCCACCTGCTCCTGAGTCATTTCTCAGGCCGTAACAGTTACACCATAAAACACTGTGTGTTTTGACAGAAACACAGTGTTTTTTTTTTATCCAGAGGGTTAATCCAGTCATTAAAAAAAAAAACATCCTGGTACATTTTATGGGACGTGATAACATTCTAAGTCCTCACAGGATCAACTGTATGTCCTTTCCTATCTAATTCACCTCTCACTGCTGTGTATGATTACTTATTCATACAGTGAGGCCCTACATCCCCCAGAAACCATTGCAAATGACATTGGAGGTATTATCTATTTTATCATCCATTGTAGAAAAACATGCTTTAGTGTAACAGCCAATCAACTGTGTACAATACTGCCAGTATATGCACATTTATTCCTTCCATATCCCCGATGCATATTTTGCAATTCTTCTTCTCGCCAGATCACTGTAAATGCACGCATGCATGCTCATACATACATGCATACATTTTCTGCCCAGTAAAGCATCACTGCACCAAACATCTCTTGAAGCATCCCCCTTACACACTGAACCAAATTATTTTAAAAAAATAAATAAAAAACTGCATTTAATGCAGCATTAATGACACACTGGCAGTGAAAAGGGCCCACCTGTAAATGATGCATGCGCTGTTTCGGCAAGTGTCACAATTTGCTGTGTCTTGTCCTGTTCGGTAGGTGAGCCTGTTAACAGAGAGATGAAAAGATATATGTGATACCCAGTGACAGGCTTTAGCTTCCACATTTCAACACCTGTGGGCATCAGCTATCAGGTAAAATTTGTTCAGCTTTGTTTTCACCCAGTGTTGTTTATTGCTAATAGTTGAAAATGCAGAAGGGGCTCTGATCCTGCAGTTCTCTCAGATTTGGTTAATCAAGTGTGTAGACTTGCTGATTTTACATAACAGGATTACCTCGCTTTGCCACAACATAGTTTTAAAATGTATTCTGTGTCTCTATTCTACAGGCAATGGGTAGGTAGCAACTAAATGCTGTATGAATCATGCATAATGAAAAATCAATACCTTTACATTCTGTGCTATACTGTACATCTTTTTTCATTTCTCAGCCAACTCAATTTGCTACAGACATAATGAACATCAAGGATTCAAAGAAAGCAATCAACAAGACAAATTGTATCTGCTTTGTTTATGGCATTGTTACACAGCCCCGAGGGTCTATTGTATTTACTGTATAAGAGTTGTAATTTGTTATGTTGAAAGACCTCCACAAAGGAGCAACTTAACTCGTGCCCGATGGAGGCTTACAGTATGTGTACACGTCACAGATGACACATTAAATATATAATTTAAAGTCCTTATCTTTCATATTACCAGTTTTTTGTTTAAATTTCCTCATTTGAGTTTGCATGCAATGGCAGGCTGCAGTGGTCTGGGGATGATGGGAGGGGCTGTGTTAGCTGTGCACATGTAATTGCTTGCTGTCACGGCAGACATTCACCCTGTTGGATGACATGTGGAAGGGTTGGACCTCAACCACTCACTATGACATGAGAGGTGACCTCATTGGGTGAGACAGAACAGCGTGTGGATCGAAAACGCTGATGGGAGCTCAAGGTCAACAAGTTCATCCATCCTGCCCTGTTCCCAAATGAAGTCTCTCTGAACAGCTGTGAGCACAGACAGTAACTCACTGCAAGGTCCACTCTAGTGCTGTGCTGCTGCCTGGCTTTTCATGTACAGCCTTGTAATTTAAAGAGCTTTGCTCTAATAATCAAAACACATTAACCTAAAGTCATAATCACCACGTTTACTCAGCACAAAAAAATCTCACTTTTCCCATTCAGGATAAAATGCTCATGACCCAATATAGCGCCACTGTATTAAAGAATGTCGCAGAGGATGATTTCATAGATGCTTCATGAGGGAAAAAATAACTGGACCTCTGAAAGTCGTTCTCTTAAATGACTGTTTGTTGGCACAGATCCACTGCTGTGTTGTTTGCCCACGTCAGCTGTCCTGGGAGATGTCCTGCCCTCGTCATTCCAGTTTTACTGTCCACACCCCCTGCCTGCTGCTCTGCCTGAGCACTGCATACTATTTTGTGTTTTATTGAAAACCTGTAAGCATTAACCGTCAGATCAGGCCATAGTGTCTCACATGGCATGCTTAAATATGGGGTAAATACGGTACTGTGTGTCATCTATGTCATCAGTAACATTTACTGACTATTTGAAGCAGCATCGTGACTAGCATGGGAAGAGATTGGCATTATTAACTAGAATGGGTACAGATATTATGGCAGTTTTATCAGTGCAGTATAACCTAGAGTTGGAATGCATCACACATACAAAATATTAAGCTATGGACTGTTGTTAAATTTGAAGTCATGCAAAAGACCAATATTCTGTGCGTAACTGTGTTGTTGACTGTTGATCAACCACTTTGAGATAAAAACCTTGAACACTAGAGTTTAGGTAATGAAGCTGGTCAGGGTTTCAGAGTTTCACATCAGATATGTGATACAGATGACAAGCAAATGCATTGTTTGTAGTTCCTTTTTTTGCAAGATGTCATTGATAACTATCCAAAGTTTCTTGTGACTTCATTAAATTTACAGAGATATGAAACTGATGACAATCACATGCATTATTTTGAGTTCTTTTTGTACTTTTGCAGGGAATATTTGTCTTGTTTGTAATTGGCTTATGCAACACGTATGAGACAGCAAGTAAAATCCCCCCAAAAAATGGAGGAGTGGGATATTTTACAATAATGTTATTTCCAATGTAAACAGTGAAGAAGAGATAACTTAATGTATAAAATGCCTTCTTACAAACATTGTGCCTGTACCATTGCTGGGCCAATAGATTACTTTATCCTTGTGTCACTACATGTATGCTAAAAGCAGTGGACATCATGTATTTCTTTTGGGTCTTTTGGTTGGATTCATCAAAAAGTGTAGCTTTAAAGAAGGTTATCTGACTATCCAACCATGCAAAAAAGAGAAGCGCATTTGGAAACATATTGTGGTAGGTATACTGTAGGCTTTGCGTCCTGTAACTGCATCTCTCTAATAACGCTCGAGGGAACACAACACAGTTAAGGCACTATAGCAGGCACAGTTTCATGGAGATGAAAGGCAAAGTGTCATGAGGCTGCACTAATTGGGCCTTTTAAACCAAATTCCACAGAGCCACACTGGGGTGCCTTGTTCTCCACTGGATATGGATACGACTTAAATACAATTTGCTTTGTGTTGCTTTGTGTTTTAGAGATGAAGTAAATTGATTCTTACAATTGCACTGCTGTAGCAGTCTGATTGTGGACATGGCTTGAGGGCTTTATGAAGCTAGTTAATGCATTTTCTTCTTTACAGGTACATATGTAATATATATATGCTGTATATATATCAATTATGACACAAAGACATTTTGGAGGCACTCTCGCTCTTGCATTCAAATTACACAGTGACAGTATTAACTGTATTGTGCTGTGTATTTTATTTGCCATATAATTAGACCTTGATGGTTGATCATGTCACACCACGTGTAGAATATTCTTTAACCATGCTAGCGGTATGGCTCGGTGATCCTCTAATTTTCGTCTTGCGCCATAAGCAGGTCGACGTTTTCACTTATTGAGTGAAATTTCTCAACATCTACATGACAGATTGGCACTGCATTTTGTTAACCATAATGCCGTTTATGATGCGCTGATGTTTCTTCTAGCCCCGTGATGAGGTTAACTTTTTTGGGTGGTTTTATTGAAATATCCAACAAATAGTGGATGGACTGCTGTGACATTTTATTACAGAAACTATGGTATACAGAGGATGAATTAGCAATCTCCTGACCTTTCATCTACCACCATGAGGTCAAAATGTCTGTCCGATTCTTCGGTTTACGTACAAATACCTGGAAAACTAATGCCATTCCCAGTAACCTCAGCTGTACTATTGAAAACATTCATCACAGTTTCAAATTTGACCTATTATACTTTCCACCCATTTTCCCGTGAGATGAGGGATTATTACCAACTTTTTTTGGTTCTCTCTCCTTTGGTTTTAAATCCACATAAAGTGAAAATAAAAGTAAATTATAAATTAAAATAATCTGACTTAATGGTTGGCTTCTGTACAACCAGTTTGACTGCTTGTATTTTTTGTCATCGTCATACTGATGTTGCTATGTTTCCAAAACTTAGCAATTACTTTGGTGAGTACAATGTTATCATAACCCATAGAAATAATGGCTATAGCTATGAGACTCAAGACTCAAGTTGTAATAGACTGAAATGACCCTTTATCATAGTTTTACCTGACAGCACACTGTGAAATGTTATGTACAATATATAATGTATATTTGGTTGTATAAATGTCTGTAAGTAAATGTAAAGCTTACTCTACTCACCCCTCTCTCTGCGCTTCACCTTTCTCCAGCTCCTGAATAACTCCAAGTAGGACCTTGATGGTCTCCTGGCTCGAGCTGATGAGGCTCTCCATGGCCTGCAGCTGTGCTTTGATATCCTTGTCTCCAGATAAGGGTATCATCTGCTGGCTGCTCCGCATGCCTGGGGCCCCTGTGTCTCTTGGAGGAAAGCCCTCATCCCCTCCAACTGTTTGCTGGAGTTTAGAGGAGGCTGACACATGCCTTGTCCGACACTGCCCTTGTGACTGCACGGCACATTTGGCACTATGGGGAAGTGTTTGTGACTGCTGTTCGTTTAGCTGTGGACCCTTTTTCCGTTTGCAGCTCACAGACGGGCTTCCTAAAGACTCCACCTGTGTCAAAGAGTTCCACGCAACAGGGCCCCTGCCCTTTGACATGTCCTGTGAAAACTCTGAGTTAGCCAACTGGCGCTTTGAGGAAGTGCCAGCTTCCATGTCTTCTTTGGGTAATCCTTTGTGTTTGGTCCTTGTCCCACAAACCTGGTACTCTGTTTCTCTTTTGGAATGAGGGCTGCTCTGATGGCACTCTTCTGAGAAATGTGAAGAGTCTGGAAAAGAGGGTCCATCCACACAGTTGGCACTGGAAAGCAAATCCTCTGTATCACTGTTGTCATCAGTGTGGTGAAGCAATGCTTTTGTCTGCCCCACAATCTTACCCTTGTACTTGGAGGACTCCCCGATAGGTTGTCCATCCTTTCCTCCTGTCTTTATGTCACTCAAAAAGCCGTTGTTTTGTCCTTTATAATCTTCCACCAAAGCAGTATGTTTAAATGTATGTCCTTTTTTTCTCTCAAAAGGGAAAGTCTTGTATTGCTTAGTGAGGTCCGGTGAGGTCTGGACACCAGTACTCTTAGTCACGTTTGGAATAGAGCGTCTGGCAGGCATGGTCATGTACTTTCTGTGTGTCACTTTGCAGGAAATGGATCTGGAGTGTTTTCCCCGATGCTCATTCTGAGCGTCACAAATATCCTTAAAACGCACTTGTAAGGCCTTGTTTCTCTTCTTCACCTGCTGTTTGCCTAATTCTGGTCCAGACTGTGCATCAAGGTTGTGTGATGGGCCTGTCTCTGAATCTGATTCATCTGAATTTGACAGAACAATGCTTTTGGTGTCTTCTTTGCTCACCATATTTCCTGAAAAAGGTAAAAGAGAAAAAAACATCAGTGTCAGTGTGCTACTCTGTTATATAGTGAGAAGGAATTTAATCCATAATCACTCACTCACAGTATCTCACTCACTCCTGTGAGATACTGTAACAAATTATTCTTTTCTCCTCTAATAAAGGAGAAAAGAACCATAACTTTACATTCTGGAAACACATTATAAGCCTTTATTAAAGACACAATCTGTGATCCAAAATGCAAATTCCAAATCAAAGATCCAAAATTTATAACATGGCCTCTATCAATGCACATTAAATGAAATGTGACAAAAGTAAAATACTCTAAACATCTTCACAACAAAAATAAATAATGATCATATTGCATCTACAAATCAAACTCTCCAATTATGTAACATGTAATTAGTCCCACAATTATTATTGTTTTCCCCATTCTGTATTCCCGTTGTTTATTTTAAAGACATCCTCAGTGTTGCGTTAGATAGAAACTATTTGTAGCCTATAGGTTTATGTTATGGCCACCATTTTTAGTTATTGCAAACCTTGAACGCATACTGTTTCTTACGGAAATGTAGTAATTTCACTTTTTGCTGCACAGCTCATTGCTAACTCTGCCAACACTTGTGATTGCCGGTTATGCACAGTAGTTTTTCATAAGCACCCTTGCCTGCCAAAAGTCTTCATTTGCTTCAGGACACCTTTTTAGAATAATAATTGTGTTTGCGCAACGATCATCGCTCCTGCTGCCACCATTCAGAAACTGTTCATTGACTTATGTCAGTTTTCAGCCTCAAATACACACCTCGAGCTGGAAGCACAGTGTAGCTGTTAACCTCTGGGTGTTATCACTGTCGAGATACCAGATGATGGCTTTACCTCACCAAGCTAGTTTTTGCCAGTTATCCTGACATATATGTCACGTGAGTTTATGTCATTCAAGAGGTATTTCTGTATTTGACAATATCATTACACTATAGGACGAATGTCAAAGCTGCAGGCTGTAATTACTGTCAGATGTGCTTGTGAATGATAACTTTGAATAGTGGACCTAATTTTCCTTTTTTTTTTTTTTTTTTTTTACAAATGCATTATGACTAATTTATGTTATTGACTTATGTAGTTGTGAAATAGCAATGGCTCAGCATTAAGTGTTTTGGGCTCAATTTGTTTTGTGGCTTATTTGCCATTGGCTCATGCAATTCTTTGGATGTTCTATTGGATCACTGTAGACTCCAATATCTCTTGTTAGAAGGTAAGAGTTGGAGTGGCTTTAGTGATTTAAACACACAGCGGCCTTGCACACAGCCCATTCTCTTTGCTTCATGGGCCTCTTTTGTCGCACATAGCAGTATCACATTTACATTTTATTCACACAGATCTTGTTCAGCTATACATTAGAGAAACATTCTAACTCAAATGGGGTTATGCGACAGCTCGCTTTACTGTCCATATCATAATTACATCTAAACGGCTGAACTCCTGTTGTCTGCTCTGCACAGGTACACTCAGCCGCACTCATTGCCTCCCTCAAACTTCCTGTATATCCACCCACTTATGGTCATCTACTTATCAGTGCTACATAACATTTGAGAAGATATATTTTGTGCATTCTTTTTTGCATTTACATTGCTTGATATGTTCCCCACAATGGTCGGATAGCTGTGGGGTGGTTGGCCTATTAGTAGAAGGTGTTCAGTCTATAATGTATTTTCCTTGTGGTCTGAGGTCCATGGCAGAGCAAATGACCACACAGCAGCTGTGGCCCATTCATACTAATAGCTGGTGTTTGACTCCTCCACCTGTACCCATCTGTAGGCTCTGTGTCTAAACTCCCTAGGGGGAAATGTATTATCTTCACTCCCCAATCTACACTGTAGTGAGTGGAGTGACGAGGTCAGAGCCTAGACACCAAAAATAAAGTCTCTATATGCTCTGCGATCACATAATGAATCAGTTTCACATAAGTTGGTTGACTGAATTGAACTTAAACTTTAATTCTTTGATTACAGATTACTGTTTGTTACAACTTTTTATTAAAGGGCAGCTTGAGAAACAAACAGTTGACAAAGTGATTGGATATGTTTATGAATGGCTTGAAATCACTGGAACGTGTTCTTAAATGAGAAACAGTTTTCACTTCAGAGTAAGAGTGGCTGAGTCTCCAAAATGTGTGAAGCATATTTTCTAACAACTGTTTTAGCATAATGGTTTATAAAACATGGGTTTGTATAACAGTTTGTTGATAGAGATTTAAATAATTGATTTGAAGCATTCAAACCCTAGTTGTTATGATGTGCTAATCAAAGAAAATTATAACTTATAGTGTTTGTAAATGCAGCATTAGACGATTCAATGTGCTTCATTTACAAGATGTATCTTGTTTAATTATCATACAGTACTAATGATGCACCAATCATTAACATGAATTAGTAACTAATTTCTAATGTTTAATTCATATTTACTAAATACTTTAAATCACTTCTAATGTCATTACTATACAGTCTTCCCTTTATTTTGACATATTTACAATGGCATAGCTTGATTTATATAGATATGTAATAAATCACAAACTGCTTTGATCATTCAAAGGAGCTAAACATTACTTTCATAATACAACAGATTGCTGCTGTACTCACTCCCCATGCAGAGTTTCAAAATAAGGCCCATATGATAAAATAAGAAATGTTGCATTTTCTGTCTCATCCGTGATGAAATACATTTCATAGCTTGAGATTGACATGCAGCACAAGGAAATAAATTTATGTCTGATACGGTTGAAAAGAAACATCAGAAGAAGCTGGTTAATCATTTTCATATGACAAGACACCACGAGATAAATAAACTCCAATGAATCATTTATTACCACACAAAAGCAAGCTATTCATGGTGTCGCCGCTTCTCTGAAAGTAATCATGTTTTATCATTCGGAGACATTGTAAATCCATCAATGTGATTGTTCTGGTGGGGAAATTTATACTGAAGAGACATTTCATACTGTCAAGTTTCACGACTCCCATGAAATTAGTAAAAGGAAAAGCACGAGTAGAAAAGATGAATGTTAATTTCTGATCTGCAGTTGATCTTCAGTGCATGTTGAGTTCCAGTGACGTAATGATTAAATGTGTAAAAGCACCCACAAAAGAACGATTGACTGAGAGTCATGTGAATACACACTTTACAATGTTGGCAAAACTGTGTTTGTTGTGTCTCTGCATTGTTTTTGTGTGAAGGTATATGCATGCATATGGGCACTTTTATGTGTGTATCAGTAAGTAAGTAAGTAAGTAAGTAAAATTTATTTATATAGCACATTTCACAGATAAAAATCACAAAGTGCTTCACAACAAATGGGTGGATACACAACATTTATACATTGCAGTACATAATCGGAAAATAAACAGAAATACACTTAAGACACAATAAAACCGACCTAATCACCCTATGGTCTATTGAAACGCCTCTTTAAAAAGAAGAGTTTTCAACTGCGTTTTAAAATTTGTCACTGAGTCCAAGCAGCGTACGGAAGGAGGCAAAGAGTTCCACAGCCTTGGTGCCACAGCTTGAAATTGTGTGAAAGTGTGTGTGTGTGTGTGTGTGTGTGTGTGTGTGTGTGTGTGTGCGTGTGGTCACCTTTTTAAAAAGAGGCCTTTGCCAGGATCGTACAGAGTGTGTGCACAAACACAGAAACACGCACAGACTCACACACAACAGCAGACAAGGGAAGATAATAAAAAGCATGATGTTGTATTTCTTGGGAGTCCTGCCATGTGTTTCACCTTGCAGACTGTCCACTGTAATCTAACCCTGAGCTCAAACTGTTGATGAAATGGAATATATTTAGAGGCAACTATGTTTCATCTTGCTTCCTATTAATGCTGGAATAAAATGGCAAGCCAACAGCTTCTAGTGTCACTGCAGTCACTGCAATGCATTCAGTGCCAGATGAGAAAAAACAACATGCAACTAGCTCAGTCTCATTATACAAGAACAATACGGTATGCTGTGTCATGAATTTACACACAGTTGTTTTGGAATTTGGAGCAGCTGAATTTTATTGGGGGTGGTATTTGTTCTGAAACATAGCTTAATATGCACTTTGATTTTAGCGTAAGTTGTTTGTCAGAAGCCGATCCACGGATAAAATGAAATTTGTTCAAGGCTGATTCACATGGGATCATACTATTTCACAACTCAGAAATACCGGTCTCACAACACTGAAAAGGTAATCACATCTGCAGGAAGTCTCCTCTAAGTGCACACAATTTCTCATGCAGTTATGAGAGGCATGTAAAGTAGCTAAATGGTAATTCACGCAAAGGGTGTCAAGAAAAGCTCTTCAATGACTTATCATTGGTATCAGATACACACAGACTGAGAGAGAGACTGACGTGACAAATATATACGAATATATTCAGATGGTTGAGCGAGAATCTCCTTCGCCTTGTCGTCTGCGTTCTCATCCTCCTCCTCCTCTCAAAGCAAGCTATATCTCTGCTAATGACCTGAGGTCCTTCCCTGATTTGGCCTCAGCTATCCAAAGGATTATGACTAATGCATTGACTCTAAAATTGCAAAAGTAATCCTCTGAAATCTCCTTATGTATCCTGGCAGGCCATGTTGTCTGTTCCAATTGCCCTTCAGTTCTTAACGCTAAAATGCTGCTTGTATGAGAAAGAAGACACGTTTCACAACAGTACCATGATTGATTTATCATAACCCTAATGTTGTAGAAACGTGGTTGTTTGTAAAGAATGTTAATAGGGGGAATGGATCAATTTTTCCATGCAATTGCAGGTCTATAACACTGCTGACTCATGATTTATGCCCCATTGAAAAGCAAAGTGAAAAAGCAAAGAGGCGGCTTTGCTTAGATTGCCTTACATCCTTGACAGCCTGAATCAACACAATAATTACTGAAGTGCATCTGTAGGATATTTAAATAGGACAACACTGTCTAGCCACTCTCATTAATGGTTAAGTAATGTTATTATAGTGGCCTCAAACATAGTAACCTCCACTGCACCATCAATACAAACTAAGTGCATCGTGAACACGGGATGCTCGTCAATGCTGCAGCTCATCATTTTAGTAATCATGTGCTAAATGCTTCAATCTTCGTTATATAACAGGTTGATGCTGTGCTCATCATCCCCCATGCATTCTATACTGTACTATACTATGGATTTTTTGCATACATTACAGAGTATGACATTGCACCAACTAAGCACAATGTAAAGGACGAGATACCGCTCTCTTTGTTCAATCCATAAAGTTGTGTGTGTGCATAGTGTTATGCATTCCTAAAATACTGTGCAATTGTACAGTATAGGTTCCGGGCCCTACACCCTCCACGTTGCAGTAATCTTTTTCTCATCACACCATCACGTTCTTCTTCCAGCAACAATTTAAGCCCCTTTGGTCCCAGATTTTATATTGTCTTTTGTTCAATTTTTGAAAGCAATCCCAGCCAGTTTTGAGATCACCACAGTCACGCACACACAAAGACACACATACACACAGCATCTTATTCCAGCAGTCGTCCAGAGCTATCTGTATCCGTGCTACCGGCTACACCTGTGAAAGTTTGCTTTATGACATTGGCTTAAAAGATTTATCACTGAGCAGCACTTTCTGTTATGGGGAAAAGCGGGAGGTTTTAAAAGGCTCCCTTCCCTCTATCTCCTGGATGAGAGCACTGGCTGTGAAATGGATCCTTGGGAAGAGTAAGTTTGGAGAGGCTGATATGCAGAAGGGTATTTGGGGGCTTTTGTGATCCCATGCTTTAATGCTGTAGTGTGGGTCTCTTTTTCTATAACATAATGGATAAGATAGTCTCTGCCTCTAACATTCAAGCACTTATATTTGTAGTGCATCACCCTGATGAGTTCATTGATTAATAAGGGGTTGGGCCATAGGCATACATGTGTACTCAGGTCGATTTGATGATTGACTGTGGTGTAATGTAGAAGATGATTTACAAGTGAAAAAGATGCTGAGATAGACAAGCCACAGTGTGTTTGACACCTTAAAGCTGTCTCCGTCTGTGTTTCCTGTAAAGTCAGTTAGTCAAGGAATGACATGTAAAAAATAGAGGGAAAGAGAGACGGGGGGAGGCAACAACTCAGAGCAAATACAAGTGCAGCTCTGTATGTGATGCAGTACCCTAGAGCTTCCCAGATCACACATGTCATTAGTCATGATGAGTCTGAATTCACCTTTTATCAAATTAAGCCTTGAGGAGCACATCACTCATCGCATACGAATTTGTCGTACAGTCTACGCCACTTAATACGATAGGTGTTTTCCAATAAAGGATCATCATTCCGGCAGTCTGTTACAGCACAATATACAATAGTCTATTAGTGAGAACTCATCAATATTCTTCACTATCAAGCCCAGACAATTCACAAGTACAGCAATCTCGATAATCAGCCTCTGCATCATCTGATAAATACTGCATGTCTGTCAAAGGCTGCATAGACACACATTATGATAAGTATATAAGTCCAAGTCAAATTTCATCACCATTCATCTTCATTTTCAATTGTGAAGAAAAACCTTGACGTGTTCTCCTTAGTCATTAAACCTTTCAATGCTTGGATGCAGAAATGCCCCCTCCCTAATGTATCCATATCTAACACATACAGGGATCATACACATGCATGCATCAATAACCAAAAGACTTTTATTTTAGTATTTTATCATCTGCATCTGATATCCACTTTGATTCAATTAAAATTTTAAAATGCAGACCAGATGAATCCCCCACTCTATTTTGCAGTACCTGTGAATATTTATGCAACTCCAAAAAAAGAAGCAGAACTCTTACCTTGAGAAACAGATCAGAGGTGCAAAGGACAAGAAAGCGCAGATCCCCTGTAGAGCCAGTGTTTATCCATGTATTCAGTGGGTGCCAGCAGGGTACTGTCCAGCCACTGGAGCAGCTCTCACAGGCTGCGGGAGGACCGATAGAGAGGCAGCCGGCGCAGTGACAGCTGGAGTAGTTGTGGCACATCAGGCAAAGATTCAGGTTATTGGGATGGGAGAGGGAAAAAAGCAGAAAGACATTGCATCAAAACCTCATTGGGTCCTCACTGTTATCCCCTTCTGCCTTTTTCTCTGCTCTCTTCTCCTTTATACACCTCATTCAAGCATAACTGACACTCATTCGTTCTTGTCCCTGCACTCACCGGGAATAGGCACTCACACACGCAGCGGAGATCTCCATCTCGCGGTGCTGCTGCTGCAATCCCTGTGCATTCGTGATTGAGTGTCTGTGTGTATGTGTGTGTTAGAAAGGCAGGGAGAGGGTGGGCTGGTGGGTGGATATGGCAAAGGGAGGAAGGAGGAGGAGGAGAAGGACGAGGAGGGGTGACGGGTAGTACGCAAGCTGCTGGGGAAAGTCCAGAGTCGCTGAGCTGCATCACGGGCGAAGACCCCCTTAACTTGTCCTCCACAGGCTGGCTACGGTGACACTGAGCTGTTATATAATCTGAAGGTCTTTGGGAGAAAGCGTACAGGGGGAACTGTGAAATAATAATAATGGATTGTGCTTTTAATTGGATGTCTTCTGCCCCTGTTACTTTCATACATCTGACACATTGCTTATGAGAGGTGGTGAAAGGGGTTGAGACGAGCAAAGGAAAAGAGAATTACTGTAGCTGTACAAAACGGGAAACAGAGGAGGTAAGGAGCCAACAGGGCAGCAGTGTTAATGAGAAACTGAGACAGGAGGGAAAATGAAATGACGAGAGGCAGTAGGCTTAATAGAGACAGTGAGACAGGAATAGAGATGCACGAAGAAAAATGTAGCCTACTTCACTGGTGAATGGGGAATATTGATTTTGCGGACGTCTTAAATTTCTTAGGTTTCTCTAAGTTTCTTAGAGGTTCATGGCTTAGCCTAATGTAACGTCCATAAAGTCCTAATGCAAGCCAATAAATAATCGACTATGTTTCTGTAGTAATGCAGACAACAACTGCTACAAGTCACAAAGATATAAACAAAATATACATTGTGAAAACAAGATGTTAGTTTATAATACAATATTACACCCTGTCTTTTGGGTAGAAGTGCTATAGTTTGCATACACAAATTATCAAGATCAATCATGTTTCAATTAAGTTTTTCTCATTTGAGAATAAGTTGATGCAGCCTTTTTGGGGGATCTAAAGCCAGTATGTTTTAGTTTAGATAATTGCTCCTCTACAAATAAATTGTTTTTATGTTATTTATTAATTACTGTCTGTGCGATTTAGAATATTCTTTCTTTTCCACGTTACTATTCAAAAATCCACCGTTGGAAACAACAATACCCCGGCAACACTAAGAATGAATGAGCTAAAAGCTGCATGGACTGTAAACATTTTAGTTAGGATTTTTCCATTTTTCTACCAAAATCTATGCCAGAATAATTGGATAAATGCTAAAATTACACAAATATTGTAAAGAAGGGGGCTTTAAGCTTAGTTTATTTGCAATGAAACATTAAATATTACCATCACTAAAAGGTTACAAAAAATGAAAAAATGTTTTTACAAAATTATTTTCACAAGATTATGGAGAATAATAATAAAATTGTAAAATTCAGCAATTAAATTTATATCATTATGGATAAAATCCCAAAAGACTTTAAATTCTTTTAGCTGGTGAAGAAAGTCAAACATTTAGCAAACCAAAGACACCTAAATAGTTTTCTCAGGAGTTGGACTAAATAAAGAAGCTAAAATCAAAGTAAACCAAAGTTACCCTGTAGTTGAAAAGCCTCAACATAAATATGTTTTGTCAACATTCTCACCTGTCAACTCCAAAGATCTAGAGGAGGTAATTCAGCGTCTGAAGTTTAGCACTTGTTCTCTTGATTCCATCCCTACTTAATTGTTTAAATCGGTCTTTCATTGCTTTAAAAATACTACAGAAAATATTATTAATTTTCAACTCTGCAGACTGGCATTTTCCCTGCTTTTCATAAGCGGGCTGTTGTCTCACCTCAAGAAAAACACTCTGGATCCAGGTACTCTTAATAACTACAGACCAATTTCCAATCAATTATAAAAAATACATACTTATAAACATACTTATTACTGTTTATAAACAACTGGATGCATATCTTTCAAATCACAATATATATGATCAGAGCCGTTGCAGTGGGGGATCCATGGCCCTGTGTGAACTTAACATTTGAGGCTCTGCTCATTGACATACACTGTGATGCATGCGCAAGAATCACTGTCAACCCGCAAGGGGACTGCCGTTATTCAGACAGCTATATAGTCATATCTGTGTGTGTGTGTGTGTGTGTGTGTGTGTGTGTGTGTGTGTGTGTGTGTGTGTGTGTGTGTATGCGTGTGTGTGTGTGTGTGTGCGTGTGTTCTCCTGTGCCTTGCTTTGTGTGCTTGTGTTAAATGTGGACGTACGCCCTCTGTCCATGTTGCTGAAATACATGCCAAAACAGGTAGGCTGAAAAGCATTGCCAGAGAGAGAGTTGTTTTTTGGTATGTCATTATGTCACATATTCTTTCTAAAAATTTATATAGCGTTTGACTTACCATGCTGGAAAGTGAAAGACACTTTCCTTGCCTTCTTGCCCTCAAACTCAGCAATAAAGTCTACGTAGTCCAGTGTTTGCAAAATTAGTCGCGCTCGTGAAGCTGACATTGTTTCTTCTGTCTCCTTCCTCACTTGCACTCTCACAGGGTGTGCTAATGTAACCATGGTAACGGTGTAACATCATAAATAAAAAAAAATACTTTTTGATTTTTTTTGACATACCGGAATTTCATTTTAAGATCACATTGAGTCAGGCAAACAATCGGTACATGCTCCCTCTTGGTATTATCTTTAAGAAACACAACAGTCATATGCCGATGACACACAGCTGTACATTTCACTTTCCTCCGATGATATCAACTCTGTTAACAAACCATTAAAGGTCCCATGGCATGAAAATTTCACTTTGAGGTTTTTTAACATTAATATGAGTTCCCCCAGCCTGCCTATGGTCCCCCAGTGGCTAGAAATGGCGATAGGTGTAAACCGAGCCCTGGGTATCCTGCTCTGCCTTTGAGAAAATGAAAGCTCTGGAATCTTGGAAGATTACCTCCCCTTTCTCTGCTTTGCCCACCCAGAGAATTTGGCCCACCCATGAGAGAGAGACATCATGGCTTTCAAACGAGCAAAGTGGCAGTTGGTCAAGGCCACACCCCCACCTTCCACCTTGCCCCCCCTCTCTCCTCCTCAATAGCTACAGACGCAGAAATGGCACATCCTGAGGAAAGCTCATTGTGGGACTGGCTCTAGTGCCTGTAATTCTGCACCAAGGCTGAATTTTGGGAAAGAGACTTCAGATACAGTAATAGGGGACCACTAAGGCCTATATAAAAGCATCCAAAAAGCACCATGTCATGGGACCTTTAAACTGAATTAACGATATTAATTGCTGGATGTCCTAAAACGTTCTACAGCTAAATGCAGACTAAGATTGTTGTGGTTGGTCCTCGAAATCATATACAAAAAATTTATTCACATTTATTTATTTTATCACTTAAAAAAATGCATCAAAACTTAGAGCATTTATTTCTCAAACTGACTGACTGGTGCATGCATTCATCTCAAGTCCTTACATGTACACGTAAATCTGAACACATTACTCCGGTACTTAAATCACTTCATTGGCTCCAGGTACAATACATAATTACTATCAAAATCCTGCTAATAGTCTATAAAGCACCTAATGGTTTAGCTCCTCAGTATATCTCTGACTTGCTCACTAATCAACCCCATCAGGCCTCTTAGGTCATCTGGCAGAGGACTTCTAGCACAGTACCCAGAAAAAGATCCAGGTCTGGTGAAGTGGCCGTCAGTTACTGTGGTCCTGCTTTCTGGAACAAGCTGCCTGATGACCTGAGGTCCATCACAACTGTGTCCACATTCAAAAGCAAACTCAAAAATGACTTTGTATGGTTGCACTTGTATGTCTTGTTTGTTTTTGTTAATTGTCTTTTGTGTATTCCTATTTCTATTCATGCTTAGTTTTAATGTACATGCTGTTTTACATGTAAAGCACTTCGGGTTTACGTGTAATGAAAGGTGCTATACAAATATCATTGACATTGACATTGTTATAATGTTAAGAGTTTTCTGAAACTTACACATGGCCTTACTATTTCATTGTTTAGTTTAATTTCCCTGAAACATACTGTTGTATTGATTGCAGATGAAGTTGGGAGTACATTCAGTGAACTAATACTTTTATTTTCCTGGGGATCATACAGAATTGTTTGTTTGGCACTCTGCTTCATACAGTTTTCTAAGAGATGTTGGTTATAGATTAAATCTTGCCAATGTGGCTTTCACAGTAACAGCTGATTCAAGTTTAGTAATTTACTATGGTATGAATAATATACTTAGGCTACAATGTTGTCTTTATTACAGTCATACCAATAATTACCAATAAAAGCATATTAAACATAAAATTGTAGTACAGTTTGTCAGTTAACTTTGATTACTATGGAGTTGTAGGTTGAAGGAAAGCGATGTCATAATGTCATTTATTTTTTATTTTTGCATTATGTAAGCAACCTCAAGTTAAAGAGGAAAAAAAAAGCTTTTTCAAATTAGTTTTTTATTCCAAAACGACAAGGGGGAGCGGTAGCCAGCACAGTGATCAGCTGACTGCTGTCTTATTGTTTTAATTGTCTGTTTTCCTCCCAGCCCTGCCTGTTCATAGACCTATGACGAGCTTTTGACTGCGCCCACTGCATGCATGCTGATCCAACCCGCCACAAACCACAGATCGCCCTCAGTCTCAACACCAGCTTAATTTCACTGTGCTTAATGAGTGGAACTCACAGTTGACAAGTAGGGAAAATCCCCCCTTCACCAATTTCCTTAATCTCTTCTCTACTATGCCATTTATTGACCTGCCAAAGGCTCTGAGGGGAGTGTCCAGATTTATGCAAAAAAAAAAAGCCCTCACTGCTCGCCAATGACTGTCAGCTTAACCATACATTATGGTTGGATCCCTGAGGACATATTGTACATGCAGAGACTTTAAAGTGGTCATACACCATTTAAACCAGGGAAATGTTTATTTGAATGAAGGCTTTGGAAAGTGAAAATGTGTGAACAGCAAAACAGCAGATGCTTTATAAAAGATTGAAAGAGAATGTTGATGTTCAGACACAAACACTAGTCATTTTTTTTACGGTTGATTTCCCAATCTCTCACAGTCTCACAGGTGAAGAAAGTGTGCACTGTCAAATGCTTCCCTCAGATCCACAGAGCATCCCTAGGTGAAAGAGAAATGGTTACTATAGCTTATAAAACAGCCATAGCAGTACACATACACTTTTATCTTTCATCTTAATTATTCACAATTATTTTCCTACTGTATGCAGCAAACACATGGGGATGATCGGAACAAGTGAGATCACTCCACATAGCCACAAATACGCATAAATAAGGACTTCCTCATGAGAGGTTGCTTCACACATCCGGATTTCACTTGCTAAAAAAAGGCTTTTGGTGTATGATATTTGAACCAGCACTAAACATACAATGATCACAGCTGATGACATCACATCTGATCATGTTGCAGTTCTAAGTCATGCTAGTGGCATGGCAACAGGGATGCCAATGTTGGTCAGTTGTTCAGTTGGTCCACCACTTTGGTGCAGACTGAAATATCCCAACAACTATTGGATGAATTGTCATGACATTTTTTTATTAACATCCCAGAGGATTAATGCTACTGACTTTGGTGATCCACTTACTTTTCCTCTTGTACCACCAGTAGGTCAGGTCAAAAGTTCCCACTACTGGATGAATTGGCACATTTGGTACACTTTTCATCTAGCGCCATCATTAGGTCAACATTTAAATTTGTCTAGTACTTTTTTATGACCAAATCCTGCAAAACTAATGACATATTCCCATCAGCCTCAGCTGTAGCTACTTAGTGTTTAGTGCTAATTAGCAAATGTTAGCATGTTAACATGCTAAAGTAAGGTGGTGATTATGGTAAACAACCTGCAAAACGTCAGCATTGTTAGTATTGTCATTGTGAGCATGTTAGCATACTGGCATTTAAATCAAAGCACAGCTGTGCCTAAGTACAGCCTCACATAGCTGCTGAGAGCATGGCTGTTGACTTGCATCTAGATTATCCATCTTTACTCTACAGAGTGAAGGTATTATTTGTGAATTTATAACAAATGCAGTCATGGACACGCACATGCACATGCACACACACACACACACACACACACACACACACACTGCACGCCTTGTTGAACACAGATGGTGATCATTCTCCAAACTGCCATAATGTTAAATGATATTGTCCTCGTTAAGGAGATAACAGTCATTGATGTACTGACTCCTGGTCTATTTTAGGAGTCTTTACACCAAACTGCCACTCCAGTTTTATCCTGATAACTGGCAATAAAAACACAGCACCGTTAATCACTATTAATGTCTCTGGACAATTGGCTTAACTATCTGTAAAAACTCCCAAAGAGAAGCCAACGCTAATGCTGCTTAACTCATTTCCATTATACAACACAGGCACGTAAACTCAAAATAAATAAATAATCAATGTAATATAGAATTGTTACATAACCCATTATTTCTCCTTTGGCTGCAGATGATTACTGGCTGACTATTTATTGTGGTGTATAAACACATTGACAAATCAGTCATAATATACTGTTGTTTTGAAATTAGTCTCAGTGTCCCTCTCATCTATACCAGGGACACAACTCAATCAGAATACAATCCTATTTATAAAATAATCCAACACATTAAAATCTAAACTTTGTCTTACTGCGTATCTGACTCTCAGTCACTCTTTGACTCTTTGCTCTCTTTGCCTTCTCTATCCAGAGATGACAAGTCTCTCCTTTGTGGCCTACTTTTGTTTGAGGAGTTTCTCTGTGTAATTGGTTGTCTGTAAATCTATTTGCATATGCACTGTGTGCCCATCCCTCCTGAGACCACATTCAAACACAGCTAATCTGGCGTTAGGGACTCAGAGCAGCATGCCTTCGTTGGATCAACAAACGATAGACAAAGAATGAGTAATGAATCTCATCATTTTTTGACAGTTTTTTAGATAAGATAATGGGCAAGTTTGTAACAGAGTTTTAATGTTTGCACACAAGTGAAAGTTGATTTGAATATTAGATTACAAGATTGGTCTTTACTTTGAGATAATTTGACAGATTTCCAGAGATATATTGACAGTAATACCCGACTTAAAGGAACATACCGACTTATTGGGAATTTAGCTTATTCACCGTAACCCCCAGAGTTAGACAAGTTGATACATATCTTTCTCATCTCCGTGCGTGCTGTAATGCTGTCTGACGGCTCCAGCGGCATCAGGCCAGTACAGAACATGCAGGTAATGGTTCCAATAATCCTACTGCTCCGAATAAGTGACAAAATAACGCCAACATGTTCCTATTTACATGTTGTGATTTATAGAGTTACAGCGTGTACAAAAAACAACGTAACATGAGACACAGCCGTCTTCTAACTGTAAACAAACCGGGAACTACATTCTCAAGAATATAGTACCGTCAGGCAGCGTTACAGCACGCACGGAGATAAGAAGGGTATGTATCGACTTGTCTTACTCTGGGGGTTACGGTGAATAAGCTAAATTCCCAATAAGTCGGCGTGTTCCTTTAACAGAGAAGAAGAATACATACTTTATTAACCCCGCAAGGGAAAATTACATACAGAATCAGTGGGCTTGACATTAGCAAACCACCCATTACAAGGCTTATCATTTGATTCAGTGTTAATATAAATAAACACAACTAAGAGTCCATTCCCATGCTGGCATGCAGGCTCTGTAAGGAACCATTAATGTCCAAATTGTACAGCAATCCATCCATTAAGATATATTAAAAAAACAATCTGGCTAGAGGGAACGTCAGGGGATCACCAAAGTCAGTAGGACTCATGGAAACATGAATGTTTGCACCACATTTTGTGTCAATTCATCAAATACATGTTGAGCTATTTCACTGAATGAATGAAAACTTTAATCTGCTGGTGGCGCTAGAGGAAAATTCAGAGGATCATCAAAGACATTAGAATTTATCCTCTGGGGACCTTGAATATATGTAGAAAATTCTTATGTAATCCATCACATAGCTGTCAAGGTATTTCATTATGAACTGCAAATGTCAACCTCATGGGGATGTAGAGGAAATGTCAGGGTATCCCCAAAGTTTGTGTGTTTAATCCTTTGGGGACCATGAATATCTGCACAAAAACCCTCTTAACTGTTACTTTTATTGTAAACATAATGTACCAGCAGTTTGAGGATGATGCAGGATGTGACAGTTTATTTCCTTAGTGCAAATGGTTTGAGCTTCTGTAAGCATGACATCATTGCAGAATATGACTACATACCATATAATAATCTCAGTGAGGCAAACAATTTAAAAAACATGCTCTTAATCAAATTATTGGTTACAAAAAGTGAAAAAACAGCAACAAACAAAACCAAAGAAATGCTTAGTGTTGCAGCCCAATAACCCAGTCTTTATCCTTTCTAATGATGTTTTTCTTTCACACTGCGCAGCAGGCACTTCAATACTTGCACATTGTGCACATATCAGCTTTAAGTCTCTTTGTAGTGCAGACCAGGTGTCCACAGTGCCTAAAGAGTAACAGTTACGGTCTTTTGGGGGTGGGGGTGGGGGGGCTTGTACCTCCTCTCCATCATTAAATACATAATGGCCCAGATTTAGTTTGCTCCCAGTCTGTGTCAACACCAACTGCAGGCACTGGTCGACGACACACTTCAATGTGAGAAATGATCTCTGAGCCCCAGTGATGCTGGATGTGCTTCCTATTTCTCTTCACACGCACTACTTCAAACTGGAAGATGTTTGTTTCCATGGCAGCCCATATTGTTGAGACTAATCAGATATTTTCAGATATGCATTCGTTTTGCAGCGGTTTTATCTTATCGAAAAAATTATGCCTCTCAGGATAGCACTGAAGAACAGAACATATGCAGAATTAGTAAAAAGATATGCAATCTGTGCTGCTCTGTAAAAGAGATGAGCTTCGAACAAAATTCAATAGGTTAGATGAAAAAAATGTTAATCACACATGCGTAGTTAGGACTTTGATATATCTCGGCTAATATAAGAACTACAGAACACCACTCTCAGTCGGCCATTATTTGTGACTCACCATACATGGCTTTGAAGTTTCCTCATGCGTGAAGATGACATCTCTGCTCATCCATATTAAATAACTGTTACTCATCAGTTTTTCCATTTGAGCTCATATGCTATCTGAGTGGTAACTAACCCCACCGGCTATTTAGTGAAGCAGACATACAGACTGTGCTTTAAGCAGCTGGAATATCAGGGGATTAACCCTTGACACAGCATCTTTTAACCATGATTTATGATACTTTATTACCAAGGAACACAATATTCCCACATAACCATTAGTGTCTTTAACCTTGTGGCCCACATCAGCACCAGTGCATATTTAAATTAGATTTATGTACAGTATGTCACTCAAGACCATGCAGGCATGTAGGCATTTATCATTCAGTGCTCTGAGCACTGTAATATATTGCATAATATACTCTGTGAGATTATTTATCTGCATTGTAACGCTTTTTCAACTATAATATTACCCTTTGGCCAACTGTTCTTCACTTTAAGGTGAAATAGCATAGAACAAGTTTTCTTGATGACTTTTAATGTTTATAGGTGGGGGAGGTAAAATAGCATAGAACAAGTTTTCTTGATGACTTTTAATGTTTATAGGTGGGGGAGGTTTGGTACCACTTTCTTTCAAGCAGCTCATGCTCAATAATAATACTGCGCAAATAAATGCAACCAGACTAAATGTGTATTTTAATTTGTGTAAATAAAGAAAAAAAAATCATGTCTCCACAGTTCAGCTCACCATATGGCAGTCTTTTATTTATTTATTTTTTTAAAGATTATTTTTTCGGGCTTTTCCGCCTTTAATTTTTGACAGGACAGATAGGTGAGAGAGAGGAGAGAGAGGGGGAAGACATGTAGGAAATTGTCACAGGTCAGATTTGAACCCTGGACCTCTGCGTCAAGGCATAAACCTCTAAATATATGTGTGCCTGTTCTCCCACTGAACCAACCCAGCCAGCCATATGGCAGGCTTTAACTAGACACTTAATGTGATGTGTGATGACATGTAGCCAGCCAGCCATTAAAACACACACACACACACACACACACACACACACACACACACACACACACACACACACAAATCAAACAAACAAACATTCACATCACACACTCTATATAGTATCATATTATATGCAGTCGGTGCATACACAGACCTGCAAACACACATTAAGACTTTGCTGTTAGGACTGCAGTTGCAGAATATCAATTCTGGTGGTGCATGAATATATCAGCTGCTCTAGGGTTGAAGCCAGTTCCCCACATCACCTTTCTAACTGACTTGCCATTCTTTCATTTTATTTCAATCCTATCTTTGAGTATTCTTCGCCTCCTACTCACTCATAACACTGTCCCATACCACATGTAGTGGAACACTGGTTAATCTCGGAAATGCTACTTGCATGGCTATATTAGCTGAAATAGTTTTCAGACTTTGTCTCGCAGAACCTCTGTTCAAGGCAGCGCCATTGAATCGCAGCAGATTGCATTGCAGAGGACTTAATAATGAAAGTTCTAAATCACTCACCACATAATCTGTCTCAATTCATACACCCTTGAGATGAAGCTGCAGCTTGGTATTACTGGAGAGAAGCTGTCAGATCTGTCAAGAGCAATAGTGGAAGTGCTTACTCATCACTGGGTTTGCACTGTGTGCTCTTGAACACCCATCGTTGATCTCTACAGACTGGACATATACCGCTTATTGAATCTTTCAGTGCAGTTTCCAATGCCCATTGACTTCTTTTTGCCAAAATATGTACACTATATTGTAGCTTAGGATGTCTTACTGTATGTGGTATGTTTCTCACATCGGCCAGAGTGACAGAGAATATGCTGCCTGCTATAAATATGCATCTGGCAATAATTCACAAAAAAATGGTCAATCATTCTTTAGCTTTCCATATCTCTTGCAATCCAGACAGATGTAAGCACACATACCTCCAGCTGTTGTGACTCAGCAGAATACCAACCAATTAATTTTTTGTGGGGCTGGGACCCCGATTTTGATGAAAGGCACAATGAAAAGAGATCTGAAGTCAAAAGGGAATATTCCTGGCAAAGGAAATTCAAGGTACTGGCCGTAGGCTGAGCTAAAGATCTGTCTCTAATTGGATGGAGGTAATTATAGCTGTGTGGCACAGGTCGCAGGCAAATTGGTTATTCCGGCATGAGAAGCAGTAGGTTTCCAATTATGTAACCCTAAAAGCAGTGTTTTCCCCAGCATTTGCCTCTTTCTTCTGCCCTTACATGAAGGGGATGGTGTATTTACATGTAGGCGTTTTATACATTACTTTAGACATTGTGTGATTCTATGGATCAAACGAGAGAAGGAATAAAGTTAACACTGTTCAGATGTTTAAGCTTTTCCTGAATGGTGAGAAATCAATTTGGAAAGCACTAACATCACAGATCAGTCTTGCTAAATAGTGCTTCAGGTAAGATTTGGTCTATCGGAGATATAAACCCAGGATATGTGAGCTTCAGCCTGTCTACTAATGTTACCCAGTGTTAGGGAGAGTCAGTGTGCGTTGTTGTGGGTTGTGCTTCAGCAATGATGGATTTTCTACACTAAGTTCTATATCCAAACAGCAGGCAGATTGCGGGTTGTAAAAATGATGGCATCTCCACTTTCAAATTGATTTTAAGTGTCACTCTCTCCTCAAGGACATGAGATTGGGGATATAGGAAAGACATAAACATATAGTTTAGTTGACAACTTTCCAAAACAAGTTGATAACATTGATTTATTTGGAAGAGTTCATTATTGTGCTGCAGTTTACACACCTTACTTTATAGATGTTCATTC
This sequence comes from Perca flavescens, assembly GCF_004354835.1. Taxonomy (NCBI): domain Eukaryota; kingdom Metazoa; phylum Chordata; class Actinopteri; order Perciformes; family Percidae; genus Perca; species Perca flavescens. The sequence continues at coordinate 21,164,348 of NC_041347.1, read as the reverse complement.
CGGTGAATAACAATTAAATAAGTATAATGATAGTAATTTGAGTTTAAACGTCATGAATTAAAAATGAATGTTTCTCTGTTGAAAACAAAATTAACAACAACTCTTGTAACTGTATACATGACACCCGGGGGCATTCTTTTTAAAAACTGCGGTCGCTGTCAAAAAATATGTTTCTAATCCGTGAAGATGATCATTGTGCATGCAGATCCAGATAGTTGCTATTGAATTGGTCTCGCTCTCTTTTAGCAAAATACTGCTTTGGTCTTTAGGAACCCTGGTTGCTTAGAAACAATGACAGTGGTGGCACACAGATATTTTAGATAAATAATTTACAGCAAACAACAAACAAAAACACCTAATATATCATTAATGGCATACACCAACTCCAAACACCAAAAACTTTGAGTCTATATGCCAGTCAGGGAGTTTAATGTTTTGTTACTGAAGGGCATTGAGTGAAGAGTGAAAGAACAAGAAAATGGCTCTGTATCCGTCTTAGGTACAGCTTAGCAAATGTCAGTGGTTCTTATTAGCTGCCCCCTTTAACAATGCTTGTATGCATTGTAGATAATGGTTACTGATATTCACTATAGCTATCATATACTGTAGTGTTACATCCAAGACTTGGGGGACCTTTCAGACAGATAAGGCATGGGAGAAATGAACGGCTGGTTTTGAGAAAGGATGGATAGTCTTTTATTAAATGTTCATGCCTCCCTTTTAGAGGTTTGCAATGGGATATAATGGGATGAATGCACGATAAGAATTTCATATGTCTAGTTTATGTTTCATGTATTTTAATTCATATGAGAGGCTGTAATTGTTGGTCTGAACCATGCAATAAATTGCCTTTCAGTATTTGAATTATACCTCCAAATGTGGTATCAATTTAAGTTGCTCTCTTGCTCTTCCTTTTTGTAGACTTGTCCTATAGTCGGTTACATGCAGTAAATCTTATTTTACAAACCTTAGGTGTTTCCCAAAGGCATGGGGACTGAAGACACTCTTAGAAATGATTGTGGCTCCTACCCACACTCTGGACTATTTCTTGGCCGGCCACAGTCACTTCCTGGAATTTCTTCTGGTTGCCTGGCAACCTCGTGTGATGACAAAACTCAGTTTTGCAGTTTAGGTATGAGGACTTGATGCATGATCTACAGTGGTTTTTTTTAATCCACTTTTCGTTACCACTGCTCAAGTTTATTTTCAGTTCACATCTTCTAAAGGTGACTTGTTAACTGAATTACTGTATGATTCCCATAAAGGCTACATATGTCTTATCTTCCATGTGGGAAGTGGGAGACAGATTTTCAACAGAAAACTTTGTTGAGGGCGGCAGTGATCAAAATCACATGAGAACAAAGGGGGATGGGATGGTGTTTTTGCAGGAGCAGGCGGAAATAGTCCAAAATCCTGTAGGAGCAGGTGGGCGTGGGATAAAACAAAAACAGTACTGCTTAAACCTTTATCTCCTCTACTTGGTGTATGACAAAAATGAATGTGTGCAACTTTGTACAATGTTGTAAACACAGGATGTATTCGGTATGCTCCTCCACTGTGGTGGAGGCTCCTGTCATGGACACGCACACGCACACGCACACGCACACGCACACGCACACGCACACGCACACACACACACACACACACACACACACACAAATACATGCATCATTCCCCACTTTGATCAGCTGTCAAAGAACATTGTGCTTTTTTGGAGAGATCTCTTTATTTATTCAGCAGATGTGGGGACGGGAGCTGCTTGAAGTCCCTCGTTGCTGCATTCACACGTGACCCATTAGGCCAGCCTAGAAATACTGCAGCTGCTCTAATTGCTTTGCTTTGCTGTCCTGTTTGTAGACTTTCATCTGCTGTACCTGCACTCACTCATATGGAAGTAAACGGCCAGAATGTGTTGTATAGAAAGGATGATAATGAATGCCTATCATCTTGGACTAATAATCATTAGCTGTGGCATGAATACCTATCCTCTCATCTTATCTTTATTCTTTTACTTTAAAGTCCAGCCCACACATTCCATTGGTTTAGATTAACAGTCTTTAATTGCAGACTCTATAGTGGGTAACAGAAAATGACAGTAGCGTACAGTGTAATGTTATGTATCATCCCACCAGTTGTGATGCATGGCAGTTACACATATTCAGATAATAATGAGCAACTAACAATACACACCCTTTTATATTTGTAAGTGTCAAGAGTCTATCTACAGGATAAGGCACACAAGGAAATAAAGAGCATATCTGTGCCAAAAAGTCTTTACTGTATCATGCAATATACAAATGCAGAGGCTATTTTAGCTTTTAATAGGCTCCCTAGTTGGAAAAAAGAGTATCTCTTTTCAGCTACACTTCCACTCGCTTCCCTCATGGCTGCATAGATGCAAATGAAAGGCAGGCTTTTCATTTTGTCTGTGTTGAGTAATAGCCCACTGAATGTGCCCTCCTAATTGTTCCTGTCAGGCTTGTAAATCATGGAAGTCTCCTCTCCTCTCCATCACACGCAGCCCCTTCTTGCATAATCCTATTAGGCGCAACACTATCAAATAGAAGGGAGTAATATTGCTTACAAGGGCTTGAACTTTTTTTTCATTTTGTAAATATTCCTCAGTGGGAGTTATGTTAAAACATTTCCACTAATTTCCACTTTTTCCTAAGAAATATCTTCACATGAAACTTGACACAATTACTTAATTCAAACAGCTTCCATGCACAAGTAGAGTACAAGTGATTATAAAATTAACTTTAATCTTTTGCAAGTATGATGGTTTGATTTTCTTTTTTGTTGTCCTTGAATTGGCAACAAATTACTGTGTAGTACTGTATCTTGGAGTCATAGGAGCACAATTTTGCCATAACACGGTGTTAGGTATTTCCTGCGGATGATTCAGCCAAGAGTTATTGTAAAAGTTTTAACAAATTAGAGATCTCATCAAGGCCTTGGTCATTATGAAATTCCTCAGCATAAAATAATCATTAAGCATTGAACGTGTCTTTTACAGTGAGCTGCTATATCTGCAAAGTCTAAAGAAGGGCTAAAGGCTAGCAGTACTTCATCATTCCTCTCCTAAATCACCACTCCCTCTGACTATCTGTGTGAAAAGCCATTCTCACCACTACAGTCTCTATATGAGCGGCTTCCTGCAGACTCACTGATGGAAAAGAAAGTGCCAGTATTTCACAGATCAATTCCTATCAAATTCAAAACAATAATTGGATGGAATTAGAAGATCTAAATATAGGCTTGCACCTATAGTTGGGGTCATGACACACCACTGGCTCCAGATGTTTGCTACTCTCTTGACCTACATCAAGTTAAGCTGATCCAATCCCATCCTGATCAGTAGCCAGGAAATTAAGTTAGGCTGTGGGCTGCCCCAGACAGTTTGTGGCAGGTCTGTTTTTTTTTTTCTCCTCTTAAGAGCTCCAAACACTTAAGCTATTAACCTTTTTTTTGTTTGGACAATCAGGATGGATTACCCCATCTGCCAGTTTTCTCATTACAGCTTCCCTTTTCAATGTGTTTTTTTTTTTTAAAGTTGCGGGAAGATTAAGTCTACTTTTTATCGTTATATGCCGAATGGGAGACAGACTTAAAAGTCCCCTCAAGCCATCTCCTGGAGATAGGCATGTGCTTGGACAGCCAAAGAGAACCACATTACTCCATTTCGAGTCCATTTGAGCCAATTGTGAAGAAAGCTATTGGATGCCTGTGCTGATGTTGTGCACAGTGAGTTGGTGTTTTAGTTGTTGGGCTAAAACTCATCACTACCTGCAGAGTTACAGGAGAAGAAACACCAACCAATACTTAATCCCAACTGCAGTATGTTAATGGTATATTCAAATACTGATTGTTAATAGTTGTTCTCTGTTTTGGGGGTTTACTCTGTCTCAAAATTGAATACATCGGAAATTAAGCTTAGCGTAAATTCATTCAGGAAGACTTCGCTTCACATTTCTCTCTCTTTTTTTCCCAATCTGCATTTTCATCAGCTGACACTGGGCATTCAATTGACTCTTTCAGTTAAAGAGGCTTTATGTACTTTTAGTTTGTGTGTACACCTGCTGTCGAAAACGTCTTTTCTTTTTTGAATCATTTACAATCCCATAATTGTCTCCATCTGTTAAAAACCAGACCGAGATTAACTCGGGTTTTCGCCTGTCATCTGCACTTTCCCTTTTAGCTTTTAGTAGTTCTTCATTTAATTTCCTTTTTTTCTGTGATGGCCCTGCCCCAGTATCAGCCATAATTACAACAGATAAAATAAAATGTAAATACAATTAGGCCTATATAAAGATATCTCCTACTACTTGTGGCTTGATACACTGCTGAAATCTCTGACCCATCAGAATGTGTTACTGTAAAGGTCTACCTGCCGTAAATCATTTTGTGACTTCAGAAAACACCATATTTGTATCCTATGCACATTGCTGCAGCTCCTCTTTTCACCCTGTGTGTTGAGCTCTCCGTTTTAGATACCGAGTGAGGCATCACACTTCTATTCCATCTTTGTTGGGAGTCGCACATGCGCAGTAGCTAGGTAAGGACAACTACCCAGTCAGAAGCAGAGTATGAGGACGGGTCAAGCTAGCACAATGGCGAGCATTATAACGTGTGTTACAAAGTGACGCACGTTTGTCACTGAAGTAAAGGCTGGACTACAATAGAGCTGTTTGGAGCAGTTTGTGAACAGTGTTTTCTGTTGGAGATTGTAAGTTCTTTTGGGGTGGACTTTGGTCTTTTTCACTTTGTAAACCTATAACATGCACAAAAAAGATATATAACACAATAAAGGTAAGGGGAAAAGCCAAAAAGCATAATATGAGCACTTTAAAAGTTACAAATAGTTACTTTAAACCAACTACATTTTGCCACAATCTCGGAAAAATGATCTACTCTCTGCTCCTGTCAGTTGTCATTTCAGGCAAAATCGACACAACCCTTCTTCATCTCATTCACCTCCAATTCTCATCATTCCCAGCGTCCAGGGTTCCTCCATCATTTGAAGCCCCGCTCCACATCACATCCATCCTGATCTTCAGGCTCTTCCTTTATCCCTTCATCACCACCACCAAGACTCCATCGGGCAATATTCCTATATATCCATGGCTGTTATACCCATTATATTTTAACATTGCGATGAGTCTAATCGGCAAAGACTCATATAAGTAACATATCAACCTATTACCATGTCAATTTAACTTATTTCACTCTTAAATTAAGTCTCTCCTGCTTGAAATATCATTAAACATAACTAAATTAACAAAGTTAAATAATAAGTAGTAGCATTAACACTGGAGCTCTGGGGTCTGTCAAGAGCAATACAATTAATATCAGACTCATTTCATAACCCACGCTGTGAGGTATTTACATAATTTTTTTAAATGGATTAACACTAACAGTATTTCTTACAGTCACAAAGGCCCTGAGTAACATAACACTTTTCTTAGAAGGCTGAACAAAGACACATTTCTTTGAAAATAGGAAAAAAAATACTTAGCTATTAGAGTTAATTACTTACCCCTTCATTCCACAAAAGGCATTACAGACAATAACATGATTACATTGTATACATGGCAGCTATTAAATGTATATAAACTAAGATTTGACGGATATTATAACCTGTTAAATCCTGTAGCACATATAGTACTGTATGAGTTGCAATTCAGTAAACCATGATGGATGTTTTCCGGAGTCTCATTTTTCAAAGGCAAAAAATCAATACACTTATTACATACAGCACTTTGTACTAGTACTTTAGTACTTACTTATTACTTGTGTTTGTACATTTTTCATAAGAGTTTTTAATCTAATTTATCACAAAAAATATTATGATCTACTTCATCATATGCCCTCCACACAAAACAGGGAAGGTTGTACTGCTGACTGTATTAAACTGTTCTTTACACATATCTGAGTACTTTATTCTGACATTAATCATTCATCTTAGTCTTTGATATTGCAGAATGGCATCACTGTTTATTTTATGGCAGCCCATTAGCCATTCCATTATCATATATATTAAGGATAAATTAATCTTTTATGTATGTTGAATTATATTGCTCTACACTATCATGTAATTTCTGTCATGTAATGCGCTTCAAAGTCTCTTTCAGATCGGCAATGAGCTAAGATATTGTAGACTTGCAAGCTGTTTTTTGTGAGTCTTGGATGTCTTACAAAATTATGATTATTCTTTGATAACAGCAGCTCTGTTCACTTTGCTTTTATCAACTCCCAGGCGGTTTATGTGCCTTATGGTGTATTGTCGTTATACTGGCCAGTGAGTCCTATGATTCTGTTGATGGACTGATTGTTGGTCTGTGGTTTGATGCTTCGTATGTAAGACACCAGATCGTGTATACTGGTATAAATGCAGCCACTCAATTATGTTTCTTTGCATCAAAATGCAAATGCAAAATTGATGATTAGTGTATTGTTTTTGACTGGACCCAAGGGTAAATGCAAGGACAATGGATCTATAGGGACTTTAGCATAATGCATGCATGTGGACAATGATGGATGTGTGAGAGAGAAACATGACTTATTTAATATTAATTGATAACATCTATGTGAAAACATTATCCTTGGATATGTTGAATAAGCATAATCGTAAATCTGAACATGCAACCTTCAACGTGTGACAGTAAAAAAAGCCATTTATTCACCAATGCAACAGTGCTTATGAATACTGAATAGCACTCATTGTTTTGTGGGAGTGCACTCATGCAATACTAGACACATCATGTTATACTCACAACAATAAAACTAAAACATTGCTCAATGAGGATTTTTGTCTGACTTAATTTGCCTTTCCTTAATGACTCTGAGTCTTCAACTATGGAGAGTAATTAAACAGTGTATGAAAAAAAAACTTGGTCTGATTCTCAATTACTCTGTAATGAAGTGAACTGTATGGATAGCACAGGGTTAATTGTGTTTGTGCCCATCAAATTGCTCAGCACATTGTTGAAGCCAGTAATGAAATTCAAGTATATTATTCTTTTCTGCATTCTCCTTTTAGTATCTCTTTTTTTGCAATTACAGTGTAAAATATGCACTGAGTTGGGTAGAATTTAACATATTCAGCCATATAGTGTGAATGTATGTACACACAGACTAATAAACATAAACGATAACTTTCTCTGACTTGACTGAGTGACTTAAATAGATATTTTGCTGAGCTCTGTGTCATGGCAGTGTGGGCATTGCATTTACATGAACGGTATCTGGACTTCCTCCATGCCACCAGTGCAAAGAGCTACCAGCCAAGACCTATTCACCTATTCACATATGAAGTAGTGCTTCCCAAAACCTTTAAACATACTTTGATGTGTAGAAATTGGTGGAGATCCCCTTTAAGATGAAGAGCACAGAAAAGAAGCAGCAGAAGCAGAGATTAGCAATGGTTACACAATTTTAGTTTTAATCCATATTACTCATCTGGTTATCTGTAGAGATAGATTTTTTTTTTTGGTGAAGTAAGATTAGATGTTTTCAGGACTGTGAGAAGTTCTCTAGTAGGGCTATAACACATTTTCCTGCACACAGGCTGCATCTCATAACCCTTATTTGATAGCTTCTCGACTCCTCGGTCCTCGGCTGAACCGGAAGTTGTTCTGTCACTCCTCTGTGAAGGCCGTCTCAAAGCTCTTCTGCCCCAAGGACCGAGGAGAGAGCATCGAGGAGGGATCATCGAGGAGCTATAAGCGAGTTTTGTGTTTTGTGCAAATTGTGCATGCTGGCTCACTGTCACACTGTCATGACTTATTGGTACACTTGAATAGAAAAAATGGCATTGTTAATGTTGTCAATAACATGTGTGCCTCTTATACTATGACATGTGAAAATGCTGTGAAAAAGGCCTCTTCCCAGCATATTGCTGTCCACACATTATAACCTGAGCAGAGGTCTAATCAACCAGAATAACCTGTGTGGGTTTGCAGAGCCTAATGGGTGTGAAACAGTACATTTTCACACGTTCAAACCACAGCACAGATGATTAACACCACAGACCAACTATATAATATAAGTGAAGTCAGATGGTACCGTTGGCAGTTGGACAGGTGTGGCCCCCAACAAATGTCGCAATAATATGGTCAATGCAATGTTTTCCTTCATTACAAATTTTTTTTTTGGGGTCACAGGGGTCCTGCATGGACAGAATAGGTTGGGTCACCATTAGACAGCTAACATAGTCATTAGTCAGAGTTAATGAAAAATAAGTGGTTAATAATTCACTATACTTAAGACTACTTTGCTAAAAGGCAGGCTTAAATCTGTCTTTCACTCTTTCACAGTTGAGTAGCATATTACAAGTCTTTAAGGTTGTTCACGGATTCACTTTGTAATGTTGAGAGTGAGAAATAGGAGATTAATGCAGAGGGCTGTGGTTTAACACTGGCTGGGGGTGAAGAGTGAAGGGTGGCTCAGCCAAGCAGCAGGCACAGCTGCAGGTTATCAGGTTGATTAGTAGTCTGATAAATAGCAGTCTGGTAAATAGGTTTTCTCTTGGCTGTGACTGCAGGTGCACACACACACAGCCACTGGCAAGAAGGACAACATGAAGCTGAACCCCATGTCATGTTGTCTAGTTTGTGCTTAAATTAAGCATTTGTGTGTGTGTGTGTGCACGCTGTACCCCTGCTTATGTGTAACTGTCCTGAGCCCAGAGATCAATTCACGTTAGGCCTGTCACAGGTTTTTATAAGCAGCATATGCCACAACACATAACAACAAAGCTTCCTTCCATTCCAGAATGTTGATTCCCAAATTTGTAGTACAAGTTGTCCTTCTGCAAGAACATCTATAGGACAGGAGCAAAACAAAACTCACTATTTATTTACTGCCCACAAATGAACAAATGAACACATGACTCCTAATGCTAGGGTGGTAACCAAGTTTAATTACACTTGGCTGAGGTGGAAAGGTTTGTATTGATCAAAACAAAATTGGACAAATTACAATGGAAACAGACTTAAGCTGAAATTAATTTATTATTAATTCAACTTTTTTAAGTTTTGCAATGATTTGTTGGTTTAGCAACCTCATAATATTCAACAAAAAAAGGCTGGGAAAGATTGTTAGACTTTGCCAAAAGACTGCACTAACTTAAATGATATTGGCCATTTTTTTTTAGTTAGAGCCACTCAGAGGGCAAAGGGTTAGGGTTAGGGTTAGGGGTTAATGCCTTTCCCCTCTCGACTGAAGGCCCCTACCTAACTTCTCCATCTACCTTCAAAAACATTTTCTGTTCTCCGTATGCCCAACAATTATCTTCTTCTTCTTCTATGTGTTTATTGGCAGATCACAAAACAAATTAAAGGTACATAGCGCCACCTAATGTGTTGGAGTGTGTAGAATCAAGGCATTGGATCATCTAATATACTGTATATATTACTATTTTTTTTTTTTAATAAACCCCACTTCTGATTTCCCTGAAACCTGTCCTTTGCTCAGTTGTGAATTTAAACTCCATTCCTGCCCTGTCTCCCTCTCTGAATTATATTTACTGCAATTCATGATGTGTTCTACATCTTCCAGAGTATTAAACCACTGACAGAGATTTGATTGACTTTTACCCATTATATATAACGTAGATTGAAAACCTGCATGCCCAAACCTTCATCTTGCTACGATTATCTCCTCTCTGCGGTTACGATATCCTCATTTAAACTGTTTAACATGAACTGACGTTTGTGTATTATAATAATGTCTCACTTTATTGTCTGTATCCCATACCCCAGAAAACCAATCACCTAACCAGTGCATGGCAAACAAAGAAAGCATGGGTGACATGGTGCACCAGAGGTTTAACTTTGCAATGTTTTTTTGTATTAAACCATCATTTTAAATATCCTTCCCCTCTCATTTGTGGCAGTGTCACACGTGTGTTTTCTAGTTTCAAACAATGGACTTTGATAGATATCAGTCAATAAGCGTAAACAAAAATATGTGTGGTTGTATCTCCAGAGCACTAACTGTCAAAACAATGACTTCATCTGTTAACACATGGATAAACCAAAGCAAGAGCATTTACCTGTTAGTCTGTGACACATTGGCTGTGACATGGAGGGCCCACAAACATGTACGGCTCATGAAAGATTGACACTTTACTCACAACACTTCAGAAGTACCAATATTTTTACACTCTGCTGGCATAATAAGAGATCAGATGTATCCCTTTATATTTGCAGTTCAAGGCTGGCTTTTTATTGTCAAATGCAGACAGGCACAGGCCCATATTAAGACAATGTGGTGCCCCTGGGGGGGTTTGTGTGAAAAATGTTTTTCTTTGCTTGCCATTTACATTTAATCAAGAAAGCCAACAACTTATAATTTTTTATAACAGTTAATATTTTACATTCATCATTATGATAACATTTTTGGGGGGGTTAAACTGGCCACTTTTGATTATTGTTAAACCCCCCCATACCCCAAATGATACATTTGCGCTTACCTGTGGACCAACTCAACTCTGACAGATTGGGGCGGGGGAGTGATAGTGGTCATATAATATTGATTTATTTATAATTTATTATTATTATTATTATTATTATTGTGAAATTAGTATTCATAAACGAGTAATGTATGATCTTTCAACAATTTCAAGTGAATAATATAACAATTTATGGAAAATATTGTTAAAGCTTGTGTCATGTGGTGCCCCCCCCCACTGGTTGTGAATGGTTGGTGCCCCTGGGCACTGGCCCAAGTGCCCTTATGGATAATCCGGGCCTGGACAGGCAGTACTGTAAATTGAACTCTCAAAGTACTAGAAAAGGAGAGGGAAGACAATGGAATGAATAGGTGTGGAAATTCTGCTAAAGTTTATTTAACTATTTTACTATTTGTTATTTCAAAATGCAGCGACAAAAAGAAGCTTCTGGTAGCATAGATGGCCAGGCACCAGTTGAATGTCTTACTTTGAAAGTTGGCCTCACTGGAACATTTTTTGGTTGGTTGTTACCAGCGGTGGAATGTAACTTTGTACATTTACTCAAGTACTGTACTTAAGTACAAATTTGAGGTACTTTACTTGAGTCTTTTCTTTTCATGCCACTTTCGACTTCTACTCCACTACATATCAGAGATATTAATGTGACAGCTTTAGTAACTACTTACTTTACAAATTAAAATTTTTGCACACAAAACACATGTAGTTTATAAAATACAATGGTTAAATTATAAATTAAACTACCCAACAATATGAAATGCCTACATGTCTAGTTGAAATGATTAGATGATTAAACATAAATTAAGTACTTTGACTTTTAATACTTTAAGTACATTTTCCTGAGTGTGGAATTAGTATTTTTACTTAATTAAAGGATCTGAGTACTTTTTTCCACCACAGGTTGTTGCATTTTATCAAGCTTGTCTTTTTGTGGTGTTTTTTAGTGAATCATCATGCAAGAAAATGGGAAACATTTAGCAAAGATGACTCAGCATTTCTGTATTGTGATGCAGTTGCAGAAAGAAGAAACAAACATTCAATGTAGCGTGTCACAAGTTCTACTTGAGAACTATCACATTTGTAGTTTTGCACAGCTGTGTGACAGTTTTATCATCTGCTTTTTTGAATTATTTTCTGTTAAGTCCTGTGCATGACCTTTCATGAGGAAAAAAAGGCAGTAACCGTAGACTAGTGAAACAGCTGTTGGCCTGAGTTTTAAAATGTGTGTTTACTGTTGCACTTCACTGCTGTTTGATATCTCTTAGAACTTGAGCACTTTCATCATCTAAAGCAACTACAGACATTTTATTTTCACTGAGAGGAAAAGAGAAGAAGGCAAGCGTCCTATGATTTTATGGCGATGGTCTTTTCAGTTGCCGTATGTCGTTCACACACCACTCAGCAATTTCACACTGCTCAACTCTGTGGTTATGATAATCTCTGTTTTGAAATGTCCAGGAATATATATTTGTTCTCACTAAACCAGCTTTGCTTTCATTGGTAGCTATTTAAAAATACATTTTTTAACATGCATTGCAAAAGAAAAGTGTATTGCATTTCATCACTATCATATTGATGCAAAACAACCTCAGTTTCACTAGTTAATGTTAATTGTTTTTGTGTTTCCTTTATCTCCTTGATCCATGATCCTCGATCCAAGCCTTTACTATCCAGTGTTTTTATTTACTTAAATTGTTAGTAATTGTATTCATCGTCTGCTGCTTTAACTACTTGACTATCCATTCTGAACATTTTAATGGTATGTATTGTGTTGCACTGCTCAATTCTTTTGTGACTATTTTTTACTGTTGATTTTGCAGCTTTGTAAAATAGATCACTTGCACAACTGTCGGATTTCCCTCCTAAGCCAGGCATGTTCTCTCTGAGTCCAACAAAAGCAGAGCTTTTCCCCTGATCCCCTGACTTTTCCTCTAGCACCATTATGAGGTTGACATTTGTGGTTTTAAGTGAAATGTCTTGACAATTATCGAATGAAATGCAATATGATTTGGCATAGACATTCATGTCCCCCACAATATTACTTTGGTGATCCTTTAAAGGAACACGCCGACTTATTGGGACTTTAGCTTATTCACCGTATCCCCCAGAGTTAGGTAAGTCCATATATACCCTTCTCATCTCAATGCTTGTCGTAACTCTGTCTGACACACCAGATCCTGGAGGTAACTGGCTCCATCTAGCCTACTGCTCCCAATAAGTGACAAAATAATGCCAACATTTTCCTATTTACATGTTGTGATTTGTATAATCACAGTGTGTACAAATAACAAGGTCACATGAGACACAGCCATCTTCTAACCATATAAAAACTGGGAACTATATTCTCAGAAGGTGAAGCACTGCTAATTCCGCTACTTGGGCGGAGTGATTTGCTCACAGCGCCTGAGAAGCCCCGTGGTGAGGAGCAGAGAGTAACAACGGTGCTTTTCACGTGTTGCGCTAATTACTCTGCCCAAGTAGCAGTGCTTCGCCTTCTGAGAATAGTTCCCAGTATGTATACGGTTAGAAGATTAACTACGGTGGCCCTGAGAGGCACAAAAACAACACATGCAAATAGATTACAACACAACATATTAAGAAAGTGCAACACATTACGAAAAACACAATACATTAATAAAACACAACGGAAATGTTTCCAGGGGACCCTTCCAAGTGATGCACACATCTGGCTTGCTTTGCTTTGCGCAGTAGCTCAGTCTGTAGGGACTTGGCTTGGGAATCAGAGGGGTGCCGGTGCAAGTCCCAGTACGGACCACGTAGAGAGTGTGGACTGGTAGCTGGCACCTGTCATGGGCAGCCCCTTACTCTGACGTCTGTCCAATAAGTGTATGTATTGGTCCTGGCCATCTGTGTGTATTTCACAGAGTGTAATAGGTAATTTCCTCTTGGGGGATTAATAAAGTATGTCTTCTTCTTGGCGCTGCAGTTTGATGACTTTTTTGAAGCTGGCTATCCGTCAGTGGTGTTGGGAAATGAGCTTACAGTAAATGTAAGTGTTTTTGTCTTTTTCATTTCATTTCATTGACATTGACTGATTCTGATATCAACTATGGCAGATATCTGCTGTTAAACTATAGCTTTAGCCTTTTGCTAAGTCTAGTTAGCCTTTTGGTAACTAACGTTTTGACGTGTTGTCAAATTGATTATGATGGGTTTTTTTTTTATTTGCTTGTGCTTAGTCTGCCAATTCATATAATCTGACAAATACATACAGTTGCCATGTGCCATATTAACTGGCTAGAGTGCTGGACTAGATTTCCATTACAGTCAGAATAAGTGTGTAACGTAAGCTGTGAACTTGTTTTTACACTTGTGTTTTGACTGCGAGATATCTGCAATAATTTATATCAGAATCATGCAATGTCAATGAAATTAAATTAAAAAAAACTGTGGTTCCCAAGCCAAGTCCCTACAAACTGAGCTACTGCCACCCCAAAGCAAAGCACACTTAGAAGTGTACCCTGGAAACACTTTTGTTGTGTTGTGATCTATTTTCAAGTTGCAGTGTGTGTGTGTGTATATGTGTGTGTGTGTGTGTGTGTGTGTGAGACAATTCATCACTTCCTCTGTGAAATTAACCCAAACCTATGTACAAACAGCTCATTAGTGATTCAAAAGCCAAGTAATAACATTTGACAAGACCCAGAGATTGTATTACAACTCATAAATCACTCACTGTAACTTCAAGGGCTTCCCCATCAAGACAACATGTGATGAATTATAAAGTGTGTTCCTATGTAAATGCATATGGGTTTTTTGAAAGAGTCAGACAGGCATAGCTGTAGGCACTGTTTGACACAGAGAAAGTTTGTTGCTCCACTATAAAGTACTGCTAATTTGTGTCTCTTCATGAAATATTACAAGTGTTGTTTTTCTTTCTCTTTGAAATACAGTGTGCTAATATTTTTATCATGAATGAAGTGAAAGAACTGGGATCTCCTCATCCTATAATCTAATGTTTTCTGATGAGAACTTCTACAAGTACGTATATGCTCTAGTTAATTTAAGGTGAGGCATTATATTGCTAGGGAAGATTCCAATTCCAAGTACCAATTTATTTGCTTTCTTACAGCATGTGACGCGTTTAAATGAAGTTAAATGGAGAAAGAAAGATATTTTTATCGGGTAAGAGAGATGCTAAGAGAGCGGCAGTTCAAAACTGATAGTGAAACAGAAAGCGAGCGGCAGAGATAATGAATGGTGAAGAGGCAACAGTCTGGGGTTCAGGTCACACAGACCAAAAATGGCCCAGATGACAGAGAGTGGAGGTTGCTAAAGTTAGTTAGTTAAAAAAAAGTCCTATGTGCTCCTTCCCTTTGTAAATCCATTACTTTCCATTTATACTGCCACTTCTGCTGTCGATGGTTCTCTCAGCAGGCCTCTACCTCATACCTGCTAAAAAGTGCAGCTCTCATCACACCTTTTATCAATCCTGCAGAGAGTCACAAACTTCCAGCTGGGGCTGCGGGGTCAAAGGGCAGAAGCATGAGCTGCAGTCGTATAGAAACAATTAAATGTCTGCGCTAGCACATTTCTCAAGTGTGAGTCTGCTCAGTTGATTTCTGGGAATTGTCACTGAATCTACACAAACATTATTTGGGCGGACTGATGCGCATGAGTTCTGATACCAGAGTTGGTTAAATATCTGGTTTGGGTTGGCTCTGTTGAAACAAATATGTTGTCAATTAAAGATCGAACCAGGATCCGTATACACATTCATGCAGCAGGCTTCTTATTTTCAGCCACGCTGCCCGCCATTTTGCCAAAACAGAGGAAGGGCCGCATGGCGGTTGGTGCCAGGGCCCACACATAGCAGGTGCTCACTATTTACTATATCCCACTGATGTGGCTCTTTGGGAATTGGCCATGTGTCAGTTGGTTCTGCCAACCCTTACCTAGTAGATTTCTCATAGTGGCAGGCATCGGGCTCTTGATCTAATGTGGTTTTGGGGGAAGTTAAATTGCAGATGAAGTCAGTGCCTGGACTCCAAACATTACTGCTGTACACATTCTTCACAAAACAATCAGTTTTACGTGAGTTGGCTGACTGAAATAATCTTACTGGCCACTTTAACTATGTGATGCATGATATACTGTTAATATAGTTTGTTTACTTACTTAAATTACTTACGTACATACTTAAACATGCCCTGAAGCTTCTTGTACTAACTAAATATTGTTACCACAAAGATGCATAATGTCAAAGTAAATGTATTTTAAGTTTAAAAATGACAGGGAATGATTAGCACTGTGACAGGGCAAGTGGCACGTTATTCTGCACAGCTGCAGTGTTTGGATGCTGGATGAGAATAACCTTTTTTATTTCAAGTGGATTATAATCTAACAACTACTACTTGTGCAACCAACATTTTACAATATGGTTCGAAAGAAGCTCAGAAGAATAATCTGCCATCAATAATACACTTACAAAATTTGGCAAGCCAAAGAGACACACTGGAAAAGGCAAAACAAATGCTAGAATTTGAAAATACAATCCTCTTCTTGCAGTTCTCCCCTCTCTGTCCTAAGCCATTCCCACCAGATGAGCACGGGCATGCACTTACACACGCGTCATCAGAAACCTCTACGAGTACTAGTCATTTATTTCAATCATCCCGATCGTGATTGTGATCCTGATAACGTTATATAGAGGCAAATTTATAAGAATTGCTATTGTGTTTTCTATGCAAGCTTGTTGACCTGTGAAGCCCTTTGACATGACATACTCTACCTAGCTAAATTTTTATAAATAAAACGTGGCAATATCTGCAATTTGTTTCAGATATCGAGAGAAAATGTTGCTAATAGTTTAGCTTTCTGCTAACCGTATAGCCGTGAGCTTTTGAGCAGTTGTTGCCAATGCTAGAATAGCAATCCTGCAATTTTCTGCAGGATGTTCCTGCTATTGAATCAGGCTTTCACCATCTCAAGTCACATGCACAAGCATCTGCACCTCTCTCTGAAATGACCTGTGTTTGGCCAAAGTCTCCTGTTAAGGGCTAGATTTTCTAAAACCTGAAAACAGAGCCAGGAAAACGAAGAAGTCTAGTTTTCTCTCAGACCACTTGAATTACAATATGCTGAAAGATTATTATAATTTTTGCTCAATGATGCCAAAAAAAAAACTGCCTACCACAGCTTTCTCTTACTCTCTTTTCAAACTCCATGTTTTGCTGACAGACAAGGGTTTAGTAATTTTGGAAAGCTGATTAGATTTGCTCAAGAACTCTTGCCAGAGCTAGAAAAGACACAAACGTTTCCTTATAGTTTATAATGGAACATCCCCAAGAGTTCCTATTCTGTTGTGTGAGTGAAGTGAGGCTGTTTTTCTGCTATTGTTTGCAGAAGTAGACACAAACACATGGGTAATTTAAAATCAGGTTGATCCTGGTGCTCCTTTGAGTTGAGGTTATTTTCAGACAAACATAGATTCAGATATTAGACTCAATAAGATGATTATATCTCATCACAGACATGTTGTCATAAAGTGTCAGTCTCTGAGGTGAGGTAAGCCTCTCTCAGTTAGCGAGTGATCAAGTAAACCCCAGAATGTCCATATAGATTTACAAGTGGGTTGAAAATTAACATCTAACAAGCAAAGCCAACAATGGGATTACAGGGGAGACTGAACAACCCACTCACAGCAAACTCAGTGGTGCATAAATTGAACACTTCTGTTGCTCTGCATAATCAGTGTAATCACTTATGACTTCACCAGAATAATATTGAAAATGGTGGATTTCCAGTTCAAAAGTAAAAACATAAAATTGAACAGGCCCGGGTAAATGCTGGTATGACTATAAGAGCATTATAATGACAAATACTACAACAAACTCATGTTTACGAAGCAAACAATGCATGAGTCAAGGATACTAGATGAAGAGATCTTGTTTTATTTTGTAATTTCAGTAAAAAAATTACGATACATCTAGTTTCATTGATTCAAGATGACCCATGCAGGACAACGACGATTAGGTCTGAATATGAATATATGAATTAAATATTTATTGTGGGAAATAAACAAGCAAGACTCAGTCATGGGTGTATTCAGAGCCAGTGTATGTGGTCGATACACTGCACAGCCCCAATGGAAATATACAGCGCTACAGATCTCGGCAGCTCATAGTCAGTCCTTATTAAAAACTAGGGTCAGGCAAGTCTTTGCTGAGTATCCTAACACTTTATCTTTCAGTGTGCTGGCTGAGCATTATACCACATTTAGCCAGTCCAGCCAAAATGTATTGTCTCATTTTAACAAGTAATTTCATTTATTTATCCTTTATTTGAGGAAACCTTATCGCTATGAAAACACAGGACTGCTGAATCCTCACATTCAAAGCTATTTCATTCATTTCAAAAATGCAACTCATGATGGGAATTGCAACAGGGTGAATAGCTAAACATTTATATTCAGGTGCCACCTGTGTTTTGGAATTGTCTCGGCTTCTCCTGAGCAAGGTATTTCAATCAGGAGAGACTTAATTTAAAGTAAGCAAAGAGAACAAGTTTGACAGCAAAAATGTGATTGTCTTATGAAGATCGTGGCAAAATCTTTTTGGTTTAACAGCTGATAGAGTAGAAGCAAGAGACTGCGTATGTATGAGAGCGTAGAGAGTCTTCCGGTCTGAACTTCCGCTAACTAAGCTTCATGTCGATAGCTTGTTGAAGCACTTGAAGCTCATCAATATCCCGGCTGAAATTAATGACATCATCAGTTCAATGACCTAATGTCTTTTATTGACAGGGCAAACAAACATCACTTGCAAATGCAACCTGGATCTTTAACTTACTCTTCCGCCTACCTAAAACTGATACCCAGTGTAATATGAATTTTATGTTGCCACAACCTCTTTAAGATCTGGTTTAAACATTATCCTTCGATATCATCTTTATTGTTATTACTATTCCAGATTCAGCTCCAATATAATTTAGTCAAACCCACAGCAGGCTTCTCATTAACCATTAACTCATCCAAATTTGATTCAAATGACATGTGAGTAGTGTTAAGTATTTCAGTGCTGTCAATCAACGAAAAAACTACTCGAAAACCATCGGCTCGCCTGTGTCAGTGACATCTTTAAACTGCCATCAGAGCGCTCGCTTCATTACAACCACCAGTGACTCCCTCATGCCATTGTTGCAAAGGGACCATTTGGAGAGCTGCCACATATGACAGACAGCCCACAAGCCTTTGGTGGCTGGAGTAAATTAATGGATTGAAGCTAATGTAAAAGTCATTTGAATGTCATTGACATGGAGATGATGTTTATTCACATCAATTATGAATTGGCAATATCTGGGCTGAACTTCCCCAAAGTCCAAACTCCCAATTTCTATGTGGATCTTGAGTTGAAAAAGAAGAAAATCCATATCTTAAAAAAAAAACCAAAACACTTGTTTTGTCTGTAAAGTCAAACAACAAAAGTAACAACACAACCACAAGAAAAGCATAACTTTGTAGTGCATAATGCAGCTATATTTAATGCGACGCACAGGGATCCCTTTTCAAGATGCTCTGACTGCTGTTACATTGCAGTCTACGCATTTAATGTTTGAATTGGCACATTTATATAATACAGAATTAATAAATCACAGTTTTGCGAAGCCAAATAGGATTGCAGTGATATGTTAACTTCAGCTTGGGGCATTTAGAGTAAATGGAATCATGTAGCTCTTGTCTGTTGTCAAGTCATTTTGGAAACCTAATCCCGCCCTGATTATGTTTTCTATCAGCATGATGAGGAAACACTGTTGTCTACCGGGGCAAATGTATATTATCTACCGGGGCAAATGTATATATCTGCCTGTAGTGAAACAATATCCACTCAAAGCACAATTCATTTTCTTTATGGTTATGTTCAGGCACTAATAGCTCTTGGTAAACGTTAGGAAACGTAATGTTGCCAAGGAACATTATTTATGCTTTCTCATAAAAAGTAAATTTCCAAGAGGCAGGGGTGCACTTTCCATAATGCTACACTATTTTAACGATGAGGCCCTTGACAGTTTTCATGGTTTCTCTTCGCTATCAACAGCGTTACCCACAAGTTTCTGCTGCAGCTGACATTAAAAATGTCAGGTCTAGTTCTCTTGAAATTCAAAGGGTTTTTTGCAGCTTTTGTCTTCAGTTGTGTGATGTTCCCAATTTATATTTAAAGTTACAGTAGGTGATAGACTAAAGCGTCAAGAAAATATGTAGCATACAATGAGCACCAGACATTTTTGTGTTATTTAGTATTGTGAAAGGGTAAAAGGATTTTTGAAGGATGAACTAAATGTGCTTGTAAGCAGCATATTCTGAATAAGACCTTAAAATGGAATGTATTACTGTCTTGAATACAGTGAATGCAAACATTTCCACTGTCAAACCCTGTCAGTTAAGCTAAGGTTGAAAGATGTTTTTTTGAAGTCTCAATACCTGGCAGTATCTGTTAATGGAAAATAATCCCTCCCGGTTCCTCTGTAAATCAAAATACAGGGGGATTTTTTCTCCCCTCATCCAGGAGATGCCCTTAATAACTCAGTCGACCCGCTTGAGAATGAAAAATGTCTTCAGAGAGTAATGACGGGTAGCATCATAATCCGTTCCAATTTGGGCTTTTTAGACCGTCAGTCTGAGTGCAATGCATGTGTTTGTGAAAGTACTGTTTCTCTCTGGATTTTTTTCTTGTCTTTTTCTGTTAGCAAAATCATATCTTAGATTTAATGTTTGTTAGCAAGGTGTCACTCTAGCTTTCAGCATCTTGCCAAACAGCCAGGGAACCTGAAGCCACTGACTGTTTATACAGCCACCCAGTAACAAGCTCTGCAACTACCCATCTCCCATCTCCTCTCTACGTGGCTTATTCTCTACATGGGAGGGGGGAGAGGGGGGGTCACATCTGGCAATTCCAGCACTGAGCTGAGCCATCTAAAATCTTGACGCTCTGCTGTTGCCTTTGTAGGGGGAGGTGTGTCTGACAGGGGCTTTGATGGTGCATTACTGTCCATTGATTCAAGATGACCCATGCAGGACAACATCGATTAGGTCTGAATATGAATATATGAATTTATTTGTTTTTGTATCGTGTCCATCGGTTGTGCTTTGAAATCACATTTTTTGTGATGCTTTTTCTTTCTGTTGCAACACAAAGACAAACGTCCTAGGAAAAAAATCATCAGTTGTTCCACTTTATCTACGTTGCAAAATACATGCCATAGCTACAGTAGAAAACAGTGCCTTCTTGTGAAAATACTTGATTAATTTTAAAGAGGCAAAACGGCACACTATTTGTAAAATGCAATCCATTATAACAGGAGTATCTCAATGGAGCATAACTTTCATTTTAAAAGCAATGAAACAAATAGTATTGAAGCGAGAATCAATAAAAAAATGTCCTTTTAACTCTCAGGCTGCTACCCTTTCTCCCCCTGCTCTTCATGATGAAGAATGGAAAAATGGAAACAGAGAACATGGTGTTCTCCGCTATCACTGACAGTCATTCATGTAGTATGAGAGTCTATTACCTGGAGGTTCGTGAAGCATTTCAGACCCTCATTTTGTCTCATGGTTCTTCTCACTGTGTTTGCTGAACTCACACTAATAACATAGAAGGATGTTCATGTTATTTGATATCTCTTAATGAATTCCCTTTCATTTCTGCATTCTAGATTTGGTGTGGTTTCTAACGTAACTTTAACCTTATGACACTGAAATTTGGTCTTCATCAAACACTTGTGTATTTTTTATTCAAAAACAGGCTATTTACACCTTGCATTTTATTGAATGTCTTTGGTGCTTCTGCTCCAAAACAGCAATATAAAACAGTATATGGAGGTAAAAGTCAGATATTTTCTTTTTTTCAGTTTTGGCTCTGTGTTATTTAGGCTCCCTTTGTTCACATAACACAATATCCTGCTGTTGGTGCACATTATATCCTACAGAGTGCAGAGAGACGGTTGGAGAGAGAAAGAGAGTTTTCTACTGTTGATGCTTTTTTCTTGTTATTCTCACTGTGGAAAATATTACCTCATCAATGATGTATGGACCTTGTCCTTTGATACAGTATGATAAAATGCCCATATGGTTTGATGTGTATTGGAAATGCTTCGAAACCCCTAAAACCTAAAATTAGTGAGCATAGGAATATTGTTTTTGGTCCACTTAAGC